>NW_027094706.1:0-61864 GCF_029207755.1 Chamaea fasciata
AGGCACCCGGGTCAGCTGACTTTACTACCCCTGGAAACAGGCCATCCATTTTTTCCATCTCCCTCAGCCGGGCACCCGGCTCCGGCCACCTACAATCCCGAACGGAACAGGATTTCTTCAGATGCAAGCTGCCACAAGCAGGAAGCCTGGCTTCCCATGGAGGGCCAAAGGCCTCCTACAAACTGACATCTGGCACCTGGGCAGCTGACTTTACTTACCCCTGGAAACAGGCCATCCTTTGTGCCCAACTCGCTCTGCTGGGGCACCTGGCCTCTGCCACCTACAATCCCGAACGGAACAGGATTTCTTCCAGATGCAAGCTGCACGAACTGGAAGACTAGCTTCCCATGGAGGGCCAAAAGTCCTCCTACAAACTGACATCAGGCACCTGGGCAGCTGACTTTACTTACCCCTGGAAACAGGCCATCCTTTTTTTCCATCTCCCTCAGCCGGGCACCCGGCTTCTGGCCACCTACAATCCCGAACGGAACAGGATTTCTTCCAGATGCAAGCTGCCACAAGCAGGAAGCCTGGCTTTCCATGGAGGGCCAAAGGCCTCCTACAAACTGACATCAGGCACCTGGGCAGCTGACTTTACTTACCCCTGGAAACAGGCCATCCTTTTTTTCCATCTCCCTCAGCCGGGCACCCGGCTCCGGCCACCTACAATCCTGAACGGAACAGGATTTCTTCCAGATGCAAGCTGCCACAAGCAGGAAGCCTGGTTTCCCATGGAGGGCCAAAGGCCTCCTACAAACTGACATCAGGCACCTGGGCAGCCTGACTTTACTTACCCCTGGAAACAGGCCATCCTTTTTTTCCATCTCCCCTCAGCCGGGCACCCGCTCCGGCCACCTACAATCCCGAACAGAACAGGATTTCTTCAGATGCAAGCTGCCACAAGCAGGAAGCCTGGCTTCCCATGGAGGGCCAAAGGCCTCCTACAAACTGACATCTGGCACCTGGGCAGCTGACTTTACTTACCCCTGGAAACAGGCCATCCTTTGTGCCCAACTCCCTCTGCTGGGCACCTGGCCCTCTGCCACCTACAATCCCGAACGGAACAGGATTTCTTCCAGATGCAAGCTGCCACAAGCTGTAAGACTTGCTTCCCTTGGAGGGCCAAAGGCCTCCTACAAACTGACATCAGGCACCTGGCAGCTGACTGTACTTACCCCTGGAAACAGGCCATCCTTTTTTTCCATTTCCCTCAGCCGGGGCACCCGGCTCCGGCCACCCTACAATCCCCGAACGGCGGAACAGGATTTCTTCCAGATGCAATCTGCCACAAGCAGGAAGCCTGGCTTCCCATGGAGGGACAAAGGCCTCCTACAAACTGACATCAGGCACCTGGGCAGCTGACATTACTTACCCCTGGAAACAGGCCATCCTTTGTGCCCAACTCCCTCTGCTGGGCACCTGGCCTCGGCCACCTACAATTCCGAACGGAACAGAATTTCTTCCAGATGCAAGCTGCCACAAACTGGAAGACTAGCTTCCCTTGGAGGGCAAAGGCTTCCTACAAACTGACACCAGGCACCTGGGCAGCTGACTTTACTTACCCCTGGAAACAGGCCATCCTTTGTGCCCAACTCCTTCTGCCGGGCACCAGGCCTCTGCCACCCCTACAATCCCGAACGGAACAGGATTTCTTCCAGATGCAAGCTGCCACAAGCTGGAAGACTAGCTTGCCTTGGAGGGCCAAAGGCCTCCTATAAACTGACATCAAGCACCTGGGCAGCTGACTTTACTTACCCCTGGAAACTGGCCATCTTTTGTGCCCATCTCCCTCTTCAGGTCACCTGGCCTCGGCCACCTACAATCCCGAACGGAACAGGATTTCTTCCAGATGCAAGCTGCCACAAACTGGAAGACTTACTTCCCTTGGCGGGCCAAAGGCCTCCTACAAACTGACACCAGGCACCTGGGCAGCTGACTTTACTTACCCCTGGAAACAGGCCATCCTTTGTTCACAACTCCTTCTGCCGGGCACCAGGCCTCAGCCACCTACAATCCCGAACGGAACAGGATTTCTTCCAGATGCAAGCTGCCACAAACTGGAAGATGTACTTCCCTTAGAAGGTCAAAGGCCTCCTACAAACTGACATCAGGCACCTGGGCAGCTGACTTTACTTACCCCTGGAAACAGGCCATCCTTTTTTTCCATCTCCCTCAGCCGGGCACCCGGCTCTGGCCACCCACAATTCCGAACGGAACAGGATTTCTTCCAGATGCAAGCTGCCACAAGCAGGAAGCCTGGCTTCCCATGGAGGGCCAAAGGCCTCCTACAAACTGACATCAGGCACCTGGGCAGCTGACTTTACTTACCCCTGGAAACAGGCCATCCTTTTTTTCCATCCCCCTCAGCCGGGCACCCGGCTTCGGCCACCTACAATCCCGAACGGAACAGGATTTCTTCCAGATGCAAGCTGCCACAAGCAGGAAGACTTACTTCCCTTGGAGGGCCAAAGGCCTCCTACAAACTGACACCAGGAACTTGGGCAGCTGACTTTACTTACCCCTGGAAACAGGCCATCCTTTGTGCCAAACTCCTTCTGCCGGGCACCAGGCCTCAGCCACCTACAATCCCGAATGGAACAGGATTTCTTCCAGATGCAAGCTGCCACAAACTGGAAGACTTACTTCCCTTGGAAGGTCAAAGGCCTCCTACAAACTGACATCAGGCACCTGGGCAGCTGACTTTACTTACCCCTGGAAACAGGCCATCCTTTGTTACCAAGTCCCTCAGCCGGGCACCCAGGTCCGGCCACCTACAATCCCGATCGGAACAGGATTTCTTCCAGATGCAAGCTGCCACAAGCAGGAAGCTCTGCTTCCCATGGAGAGCCAAAGGCCTCCTACAAACTGACATCAGGCACCTGGGCAGCTGACTTTACTTACCCCTGGAAACAGGCCATCCTTTGTGCCCAACTCCCTCTGCCGGGCACCTGGCCTCAACCACCTACAATCCCGAACAAAACAGGATTTCTTCCAGATTCAAGCTGCCACAAGCTGGAAGACTTGCTTCCCTTGGAGGGCCAAAGGCCTCCTGCAAACTGACACCAGGCACCTGGGCAACTGACTTTACTTGCCCCTGGAAACAGGCCATCCTTTGTTCCCAACTCCTTCTGCCTGGCACCAGGCCTCAGCCACCTACAATTCCGAACGGAACAGGATTTCTTCCAGATGCAAGCTGCCACAAACTGGAAGACTTACTTCCCTGGGAAGGCCAAAGGCCTCGTATAAACTGACATCAGGCACCTGGGCACCTGACTTTACTTACCCCTGGAAACAGGCCATCCTTTGTGCCCAACTCCCTCTGCGGGGCACCTGGCCTCGGTCACCTACAATTCCGAATGGAACAGGATTTCTTCCAGATGCAAGCTGCCACAAACTGGAAGACTAGCTTCCCTTGGAGGGCCAAAGGCCTCCTACAAACTGACACCAGGCACCTGGGCAGCTGACTTTACTTACCCCTGGAAACAGGCCATCCTTTTTTTCCATCTCCCTCAGCCGGGCACCCGGCTCCGGCCACCTACAATCCCGAACGGAACAGGATTTCTTCCAGATGCAAGCTGCCACAAGCTGGAAGACTTGCTTGCCTTGGAGGGCCAAAGGCCTCCTACAAACTGACACCAGGCACCTGGGCAGCTGACTTTACTTACCCCTGGAAACAGGCCATCCTTTGTTCCCAACTCCTTCTGCTGGGCACCAGGCCTCAGCCACCTACAATTCCGAACGGAACAGGATTTCTTCCAGATGCAAGCTGCCACAAACTGGAAGACTTACTTCCCTGGGAAGGCCAAAGGCCTCGTATAAACTGACATCAGGCACCTGGGCAGCTGACTTTACTTACCCCTGGAAACAAGCCATCCGTTGTTCCCAACTCCTTCTGCCGGGCACCAGGCCTCAGCAACCTACAATTCCGAACGGAACAGGATTTCTTCCAGATGCAAGCTGCCACAAACTGGAAGACTTACTTCCCTGGGAAGGCCAAAGGCCTCGTATAAAGTGACATCAGGCACCTGGGCAGCTGACATTACTTACCCCTGGAAACAGGCCATCCTTTGTGCCCAACTCCCTCTGCTGGGCACCTGGCCTCGGCCACCTACAATTCCGAACGGAACAGGATTTCTTCCAGATGCAAGCTGCCACAAACTGGAAGACTAGCTTCCATTGGAGGGCCAAAGGCTTCCTACAAACTGACACCAGGCACCTGGGCAGCTGACTTTACTTACCCCTGGAAACAGGCCATCCTTTGTGCCCAACTCCTTCTGCCGGGCAGCAGGCCTCAGCCACCTACAATCCCGAACGGAACAGGATTTCTTCCAGATGCAAGCTGCCACAAGCAGGAAGCCTGACTTCCCACCTACAATCCCGAACGGAACAGGATTTCTTCCAGATGCAAGCTGCCACAAGCTGGAAGACTAGCTTGCCTTGGAGGGCCAAAGGCCTCCTATAAACTGACATCAAGCACCTGGGCAGCTGACTTTACTTACCCCTGGAAACAGGCCATCCTTTCTGCCCATCTCCCTCTTCAGGTCACCTGGCCTCGGCCACCTACAATCCCGAACGGAACAGGATTTCTTCCAGATGCAAGCTGCCACAAGCAGGAAGCCTGGCTTTCCATGGAGGGCCAAAGGCCTCCTACAAACTGACATCAGGCACCTGGGCAGCTGACTTTACTTACCCCTGGAAACAGGCCATCCTTTTTTTCCATCTCCCTCAGCCGGGCACCCGGCTCCGGCCACCTACAATCCTGAACGGAACAGGATTTCTTCCAGATGCAAGCTGCCACAAGCAGGATGCCTGGTTTCCCATGGAGGGCCAAAGGCCTCCTACAAACTGACATCAGGCCCCTGGGCAGCTGACTTTACTTACCCCTGGAAACAGGCCATCCTTTTTTTCCATCTCCCTCAGCCGGGCACCCGGCTCCGGCCACCTACAATCCCGAACGGAACAGGATTTCTTCCAGATGCAAGCTGCCACAAGCTGGAAGACTAGCTTCTCTTGGAGGGCCAAAGGCCTCCTACAAACTGACATCAGGCACCCGGGCAGCTGACTTTACTTACCCCTGGAAACAGGCCATCCATTTTTTCCATCTCCCTCAGCCGGGCACCCGGCTCCGGCCACCTACAATCCCGAACGGAACAGGATTTCTTCCAGATGCAAGCTGCCACA
The DNA here is from genome assembly GCF_029207755.1 of Chamaea fasciata. Lineage (NCBI taxonomy): Eukaryota > Metazoa > Chordata > Aves > Passeriformes > Sylviidae > Chamaea > Chamaea fasciata. The sequence goes on from NW_027094706.1 coordinate 5,182, forward strand.
AGCAGGAAGCCTGGCTTCCCATGGAGGGCCAAAGGCCTTCTACAAACTGACATCTGGCACCTGGGCAGCTGAATTTACTTACCCCTGGAAACAGGCCATCCTTTGTGCCCAACTCGCTCTGCTGGGCACCTGGCCTCTGCCACCTACAATCCCGAACGGAACAGGATTTCTTCCAGATGCAAGCTGCCACGAACTGGAAGACTAGCTTCCCATGGAGGGCCAAAGTCCTCCTACAAACTGACATCAGGCACCTGGGCAGCTGACTTTACTTACCCCTGGAAAAAGGCCATCCTTTTTTTCCATCTCCCTCAGCCGGGCACCCGGCTCTGGCCACCTACAATCCCGAACGGAACAGGATTTCTTCCAGATGCAAGCTGCCACAAGCAGGAAGCCTGGCTTTCCATGGAGGGCCAAAGGCCTCCTACAAACTGACATCAGGCACCTGGGCAGCTGACTTTACTTACCCCTGGAAACAGGCCATCCTTTTTTTCCATCTCCCTCAGCCGGGCACCCGGCTCCGGCCACCTACAATCCTGAACGGAACAGGATTTCTTCCAGATGCAAGCTGCCACAAGCAGGAAGCCTGGTTTCCCATGGAGGGCCAAAGGCCTCCTACAAACTGACATCAGGCACCTGGGCAGCTGACTTTACTTACCCCTGGAAACAGGCCATCCTTTTTTTCCATCTCCCTCAGCCGGGCACCCGGCTCCGGCCACCTACAATCCCGAACGGAACAGGATTTCTTCCAGATGCAAGCTGCCACAAGCAGGAAGCCTGGCTTCCCATGGAGGGCCAAAGGCCTCCTACAAACTGACATCTGGCACCTGGGCAGCTGACTTTACTTACCCCTGGAAACAGGCCATCCTTTGTGCCCAACTCCCTCTGCTGGGCACCTGGCCTCTGCCACCTACAATCCCGAACGGAACAGGATTTCTTCCAGATGCAAGCTGCCACAAGCTGTAAGACTTGCTTCCCTTGGAGGGCCAAAGGCCTCCTACAAACTGACATCAGGCACCTGGGCAGCTGACTGTACTTACCCCTGGAAACAGGCCATCCTTTTTTTCCATTTCCCTCAGCCGGGCACCCGGCTCCGGCCACCTACAATCCCGAACGGAACAGGATTTCTTCCAGATGCAATCTGCCACAAGCAGGAAGCCTGGCTTCCCATGGAGGGCCAAAGGCCTCCTACAAACTGACATCAGGCACCTGGGCAGCTGACATTACTTACCCCTGGAAACAGGCCATCCTTTGTGCCCAACTCCCTCTGCTGGGCACCTGGCCTCGGCCACCTACAATTCCGAACGGAACAGAATTTCTTCCAGATGCAAGCTGCCACAAACTGGAAGACTAGCTTCCCTTGGAGGGCCAAAGGCTTCCTACAAACTGACACCAGGCACCTGGGCAGCTGACTTTACTTACCCCTGGAAACAGGCCATCCTTTGTGCCCAACTCCTTCTGCCGGGCACCAGGCCTCTGCCACCTACAATCCCGAACGGAACAGGATTTCTTCCAGATGCAAGCTGCCACAAGCTGGAAGACTAGCTTGCCTTGGAGGGCCAAAGGCCTCCTATAAACTGACATCAAGCACCTGGGCAGCTGACTTTACTTACCCCTGGAAACAGGCCATCTTTTGTGCCCATCTCCCTCTTCAGGTCACCTGGCCTCGGCCACCTACAATCCCGAACGGAACAGGATTTCTTCCAGATGCAAGCTGCCACAAACTGGAAGACTTACTTCCCTTGGCGGGCCAAAGGCCTCCTACAAACTGACACCAGGCACCTGGGCAGCTGACTTTACTTACCCCTGGAAACAGGCCATCCTTTGTTCACAACTCCTTCTGCCGGGCACCAGGCCTCAGCCACCTACAATCCCGAACGGAACAGGATTTCTTCCAGATGCAAGCTGCCACAAACTGGAAGATGTACTTCCCTTAGAAGGTCAAAGGCCTCCTACAAACTGACATCAGGCACCTGGGCAGCTGACTTTACTTACCCCTGGAAACAGGCCATCCTTTTTTTCCATCTCCCTCAGCCGGGCACCCGGCTCTGGCCACCCACAATTCCGAACGGAACAGGATTTCTTCCAGATGCAAGCTGCCACAAGCAGGAAGCCTGGCTTCCCATGGAGGGCCAAAGGCCTCCTACAAACTGACATCAGGCACCTGGGCAGCTGACTTTACTTACCCCTGGAAACAGGCCATCCTTTTTTTCCATCCCCCTCAGCCGGGCACCCGGCTTCGGCCACCTACAATCCCGAACGGAACAGGATTTCTTCCAGATGCAAGCTGCCACAAGCTGGAAGACTTGCTTGCCTTGGAGGGCCAAAGGCCTCCTACAAACTGACACCAGGCACCTGGGCAGCTGACTTTACTTACCCCTGGAAACAGGCCATCCTTTGTTCACAACTCCTTCTGCTGGGCACCAGGCCTCAGCCACCTACAATTCCGAACGGAACAGGATTTCTTCCAGATGCAAGCTGCCACAAACTGGAAGACTTACTTCCCTGGGAAGGCCAAAGGCCTCGTATAAACTGACATCAGGCACCTGGGCAGCTGACTTTACTTACCCCTGGAAACAAGCCATCCGTTGTTCCCAACTCCTTCTGCCGGGCACCAGGCCTCAGCAACCTACAATTCCGAACGGAACAGGATTTCTTCCAGATGCAAGCTGCCACAAACTGGAAGACTTACTTCCCTGGGAAGGCCAAAGGCCTCGTATAAAGTGACATCAGGCACCTGGGCAGCTGACATTACTTACCCCTGGAAACAGGCCATCCTTTGTGCCCAACTCCCTCTGCTGGGCACCTGGCCTCGGCCACCTACAATTCCGAACGGAACAGGATTTCTTCCAGATGCAAGCTGCCACAAACTGGAAGACTAGCTTCCATTGGAGGGCCAAAGGCTTCCTACAAACTGACACCAGGCACCTGGGCAGCTGACTTTACTTACCCCTGGAAACAGGCCATCCTTTGTGCCCAACTCCTTCTGCCGGGCAGCAGGCCTCAGCCACCTACAATCCCGAACGGAACAGGATTTCTTCCAGATGCAAGCTGCCACAAACTGGAAGACTTACTTCACGTGGAAGGTCAAAGGCCTCCTACAAACTGACATCAGGCACCTGGGCAGCTGACTTTACTTACCCATGGAAACAGGCCATCCTTTTTTTCCATCTCCCTCAGCCGGGCACCTGGCTCCGGCCACCTACAATCCCGAACGGAACAGGATTTCTTCCAGATGCAAGCTGCCACAAGCAGGAAGCCTGACTTCCCACCTACAATCCCGAACGGAACAGGATTTCTTCCAGATGCAAGCTGCCACAAGCTGGAAGACTAGCTTGCCTTGGAGGGCCAAAGGCCTCCTATAAACTGACATCAAGCACCTGGGCAGCTGACTTTACTTACCCCTGGAAACAGGCCATCCTTTCTGCCCATCTCCCTCTTCAGGTCACCTGGCCTCGGCCACCTACAATCCCGTACGGAACAGGATTTCTTCCAGATGCAAGCTGCCACAAACTGGAAGACTTACTTCCCTTGGCGGGCCAAAGGCCTCCTACAAACTGACACCAGGCACCTGGGCAGCTGACTTTACTTACCCCTGGAAACAGGCCATCCTTTGTTCACAACTCCTTCTGCGGGGCACCAGGCCTCAGCCACCTACAATCCCGAACGGAACAGGATTTCTTCCAGATGCAAGCTGCCACAAACTGGAAGATGTACTTCCCTTAGAAGGTCAAAGGCCTCCTACAAACTGACATCAGGCACCTGGGCAGCTGACTTTACTTACCCCTGGAAACAGGCCATCATTTTTTTCCATCTCCCTCAGCCGGGCACCCGGCTCTGGCCACCCACAATTCCGAACGGAACAGGATTTCTTCCAGATGCAAGCTGCCACAAGCAGGAAGCCTGGCTTCCCATGGAGGGCCAAAGGCCTCCTACAAACTGACATCAGGCACCTGGGCAGCTGACTTTACTTACCCCTGGAAACAGGCCATCCTTTTTTTCCATCTCCCTCAGCCGGGCACGCGGCTTCGGCCACCTACAATCCCGAACGGAACAGGATTTCTTCCAGATGCAAGCTGCCACAAGCAGGAAGACTTACTTCCCTAGGAGGGCCAAAGGCCTTCTACAAACTGACACCAGGAACTTGGGCAGCTGACTTTACTTACCCCTGGAAACAGGCCATCCTTTGTGCCAAACTCCTTCTGCCGGGCACCAGGCCTCAGCCACCTACAATCCCGAATGGAACAGGATTTCTTCCAGATGCAAGCTGCCACAAACTGGAAGACTTACTTCCCTTGGAAGGTCAAAGGCCTCCTACAAACTGACATCAGGCACCTGGGCAGCTGACTTTACTTACCCCTGGAAACAGGCCATCCTTTGTTACCAAGTCCCTCAGCCGGGCACCCAGGTCCGGCCACCTACAATCCCGATCGGAACAGGATTTCTTCCAGATGCAAGCTGCCACAAGCAGGAAGCTCTGCTTCCCATGGAGAGCCAAAGGCCTCCTACAAACTGACATCAGGCACCTGGGCAGCTGACTTTACTTACCCCTGGAAACAGGCCATCCTTTGTGCCCAACTCCCTCTGCCGGGCACCTGGCCTCAACCACCTACAATCCCGAACAAAACAGGATTTCTTCCAGATGCAAGCTGCCACAAGCTGGAAGACTTGCTTCCCTTGGAGGGCCAAAGGCCTCCTACAAACTGACACCAGGCACCTGGGCAGCTGACTTTACTTACCCCTGGAAACAGGCCATCCTTTGTTCCCAACTCCTTCTGCCTGGCACCAGGCCTCAGCCACCTACAATTCCGAACGGAACAGGATTTCTTCCAGATGCAAGCTGCCACAAACTGGAAGACTTACTTCCCTGGGAAGGCCAAAGGCCTCGTATAAACTGACATCAGGCACCCGGGCAGCTGACTTTACTTACCCCTGGAAACAGGCCATCCTTTGTGCCCAACTCCCTCTGCGGGGCACCTGGCCTCGGCCACCTACAATTCCGAATGGAACAGGATTTCTTCCAGATGCAAGCTGCCACAAACTGGAAGACTAGCTTCCCTTGGAGGGCCAAAGGCCTCCTACAAACTGACACCAGGCACCTGGGCAGCTGACTTTACTTACCCCTGGAAACAGGCCATCCTTTTTTTCCATCTCCCTCAGCCGGGCACCCGGCTTCGGCCACCTACAATCCCGAACGGAACAGGATTTCTTCCAGATGCAAGCTGCCACAAGCTGGAAGACTTGCTTCCCTTGGAGGGCCACAGGCCTCCTACAAACTGACATCAGGCACCTGGGCAGCTGACTTTACTTACCCCTGGAAACAGGCCATCCTTAGTGCCAAACTCCCTCAGCTGGGCACCAGGCCTCAGCCACCTACAATCCCGAACGGAACAGGATTTCTTCCAGATGCAAGCTGCCACAAGCTGGAAGACTTGCTTGCCTTGGAGGGCCAAAGGCCTCCTACAAACTGACATCAAGCACCTGGGCAGCTGACTTTACTTACCCCTGGAAACAGGCCATCCTTTCTGCCCATCTCCCTCTTCAGGTCACTTGGCCTCGGCCACCTACAATCCAGAACGGAACAGGATTTCTTCCAGATGCAAGCTGCCACAAACTGGAAGACGTACTTCCCTTGGAAGGTCAAAGGCCTCCTACAAACTGACATCAGGCACCTGGGCAGCTGACTTTACTTACCCCTGGAAACAGGCCATCCTTTGTTCCCAACTCCTTCTGCCGGGCACCAGGCCTCAGCCACCTACAATCCCGAACGGAACAGGATTTCTTCCAGATGCAAGCTGCCACGAACTGGAAGACTAGCTTCCCATGGAGGGCCAAAGTCCTCCTACAAACTGACATCAGGCACCTGGGCAGCTGACTTTACTTACCCCTGGAAACAGGCCATCCTTTTTTTCCATCTCCCTCAGCCGGGCACCCGGCTCTGGCCACCTACAATCCCGAACGGAACAGGATTTCTTCCAGATGCAAGCTGCCACAAGCAGGAAGCCTGGCTTTCCATGGAGGGCCAAAGGCCTCCTACAAACTGACATCAGGCACCTGGGCAGCTGACTTTACTTACCCCTGGAAACAGGCCATCCTTTTTTTCCATCTCCCTCAGCCGGGCACCCGGCTCCGGCCACCTACAATCCTGAACGGAACAGGATTTCTTCCAGATGCAAGCTGCCACAAGCAGGATGCCTGGTTTCCCATGGAGGGCCAAAGGCCTCCTACAAACTGACATCAGGCACCTGGGCAGCTGACTTTACTTACCCCTGGAAACAGGCCATCCTTTTTTTCCATCTCCCTCAGCCGGGCACCCGGCTCCGGCCACCTACAATCCCGAACGGAACAGGATTTCTTCCAGATGCAAGCTGCCACAAGCTGGAAGACTAGCTTCTCTTGGAGGGCCAAAGGCCTCCTACAAACTGACATCAGGCACCCGGGCAGCTGACTTTACTTACCCCTGGAAACAGGCCATCCATTTTTTCCATCTCCCTCAGCCGGGCACCCGGCTCCGGCCACCTACAATCCCGAACGGAACAGGATTTCTTCCAGATGCAAGCTGCCACAAGCAGGAAGCCTGGCTTCCCATGGAGGGCCAAAGGCCTCCTACAAACTGACATCTGGCACCTGGGCAGCTGACTTTACTTACCCCTGGAAACAGGCCATCCTTTGTGCCCAACTCGCTCTGCTGGGCACCTGGCCTCTGCCACCTACAATCCTGAACGGAACAGGATTTCTTCCAGATGCAAGCTGCCACGAACTGGAAGACTAGCTTCCCATGGAGGGCCAAAGTCCTCCTACAAACTGACATCAGGCACCTGGGCAGCTGACTTTACTTACCCCTGGAAACAGGCCATCCTTTTTTTCCATCTCCCTCAGCCGGGCACCCGGCTCTGGCCACCTACAATCCCGAACGGAACAGAATTTCTTCCAGATGCAAGCTGCCACAAGCAGGAAGCCTGGCTTTCCATGGAGGGCCAAAGGCCTCCTACAAACTGACATCAGGCACCTGGGCAGCTGACTTTACTTACCCCTGGAAACAGGCCATCCTTTTTTTCCATCTCCCTCAGCCAGGCACCCGGCTCCGGCCACCTACAATCCTGAACGGAACAGGATTTCTTCCAGATGCAAGCTGGCACAAGCAGGAAGCCTGGTTTCCCATGGAGGGCCAAAGGCCTCCTACAAACTGACATCAGGCACCTGGGCAGCTGACTTTACTTACCCCTGGAAACAGGCCATCCTTTTTTTCCATCTCCCTCAGCCGGGCACCCGGCTCCAGCCACCTACAATCCCGAACGGAACAGGATTTCTTCCAGATGCAAGCTGCCACAAGCAGGAAGCCTGGCTTCCCATAAAGGGCCAAAGGCCTCCTACAAACTGACATCTGGCACCTGGGCAGCTGACTTTACTTACCCCTGGAAACAGGCCATCCTTTGTGCCCAACTCCCTCTGCTGGGCACCTGGCCTCTGCCACCTACAATCCCGAACGGAACAGGATTTCTTCCAGATGCAAGCTGCCACAAGCTGTAAGACTTGCTTCCCTTGGAGGGCCAAAGGCCTCCTACAAACTGACATCAGGCACCTGGGCAGCTGACTGTACTTACCCCTGGAAACAGGTCATCCTTTTTTTCCATTTCCCTCAGCCGGGCACCCGGCTCTGGCCACCTACAATCCCGAACGGAACAGGATTTCTTCCAGATGCAAGCTGCCACAAACTGGAAGACTAGCTTCCCTTGGAGGGCCAAAGGCTTCCTACAAACTGACACCAGGCACCTGGGCAGCTGACTTTACTTACCCCTGGAAACAGGCCATCCTTTGTGCCAAACTCCCTCAGCCGGGCACCCGGCTCCAGCCACCTACAATCCAGAACGGAACAGGATTTCTTCCAGATGCAAGCTGCCACAAGCTTGAAGACTTGCTTGCCTTGGAGGGCCAAAGGCCTCCTACAAACTGACATCAGGCAGCTGGGCTGCTGACTTTACTTACCCCTGGAAACAGGCCATACGTTGTTCCCAACCCCTTCTGCCGGGCACCAGGCCTCAGCCACCTACAATTCCGAACGGAACAGGATTTCTTCCAGATGCAAGCTGCCACAAACTAAAAGACTAGCTTCCCATGGAGGGCCAAAGGCCTCCTACAAACTGACATCAGGCACCTGGGCAGCTGACTTTACTTACCCCTGGAAACAGGCCATCCTTTTTTTCCATCTCCCTCAGCCGGGCACCCGGCTCCGGCCACCTACAATCCCGAACGGAACAGGATTTCTTCCAGATGCAAGCTGCCACAAGCTGGAAGACTAGCTTCTCTTGGAGGGCCAAAGGCCTCCTACAAACTGACATCAGGCACCCGGGCAGCTGACTTTACTTACCCCTGGAAACAGGCCATCCATTTTGTCCATCTCCCTCAGCCGGGCACCCGGCTCCAACCACCTACACTTCCGAACGGAACAGGATTTCTTCCAGATGCAAGCTGCCACAAACTGGAAGACTTACTTCCCTGGGAAGGCCAAAGGCCTCGTATAAACTGACATCAGGCACCTGGGCAGCTGACTTTACTTACCCCTGGAAACAAGCCATCCGTTGTTCCCAACTCCTTCTGCCGGGCACCAGGCCTCAGCCACCTACAATTCCGAACGGAACAGGATTTCTTCCAGATGCAAGCTGCCACAAACTGGAAGACTTACTTCCCTGGGAAGGCCAAAGGCCTCGTATAAAGTGACATCAGGCACCTGGGCAGCTGACATTACTTACCCCTGGAAACAGGCCATCCTTTTTTTCCATCTCCCTCAGCCGGGCACCTGGCTCCGGACACCTACAATCCCGAACGGAACAGGATTTCTTCCAGATGCAAGCTGCCACAAGCAGGAAGCCTGACTTCCCATGGAGGGCCAAAGGCCTCCTACAAACTGACATCAGGCACCTGGGCAGCTGACTTTACTTACCCCTGGAAACAGGCCATCCTTTGTGCCAAACTCCCTCAGCCGGGCACCAGGCCTCAGCCACCTACAATCCCGAACGGAACAGGATTTCTTCCAGATGCAAGCTGCCACAAACTGGAAGACTTACTTCACTTGGAAGGTCAAAGGCCTCCTACAAACTGACATCAGGCACCTGGGCAGCTGAGTTTACTTACCCCAGAAAACAGGCTATCCTTTGTTCCCAACTCCTTCTGCCGGGCACCTGAACTCAACGACCTACAATCCCGAACGGAACAGGATTTCTTCCAGATGCAAGCTGCCACAAGCTGGAAGACTAACTTCCCTTGGAGGGCCAAAAACCTCCTACAAACTGACACCAGGCACCTGGGCAGCTGACTTTACTTACCCCTGGAAACAGGCCATCCTTTGTGCCAAACTCCCTCCGCCGGGCACCCGGCTCCGGCCACCTACAATCCAGAACGGAACAGGATTTCTTCCAGATGCAAGCTGCCACAAGCTTGAAGACTTGCTTGCCTTGGAGGGCCAAAGGCCTCCTACAAACTGACATCAGGCAGCTGGGCTGCTGACTTTACTTACCCCTGGAAACAGGACATACGTTGTTCCCAACCCATTCTGCAGGGCACCAGGCCTCAGCCACCTACAATTCCGAACGGAACAGGATTTCTTCCAGATGCAAGCTGCCACAAACTAAAAGACTAGCTTCCCATGGAGGGCCAAAGGCCTCCTACAAACTGACATCAGGCACCTGGGCAGCTGACTTTACTTACCCCTGGAAACAGGCCATCCTTTTTGCCCAACTCCCTCTGCCGGGCACCTGGCCTCCGCCACCTACAATCTCGAACGGAACAGGATTTCTTCCAGATGCAAGCTGCCACAAGCTGGAAGACTTGCTTGCCTTGGAGGGCCAAAGGCCTCCTACAAACTGACACCAGGCACCTGGGCAGCTGACTTTACTTACCCCTGGAAACAGGCCATCCTTTGTTCACAACTCCTTCTGCCGGGCACCAGGCCTCAGCCACCTACAATTCCGAACGGAACAGGATTTCTTCCAGATGCAAGCTGCCACAAACTGGAAGACTTACTTCCCTGGAAAGGCCAAAGGCCTCGTATAAACTGACATCAGGCACCTGGGCAGCTGACTTTACTTACCCCTGGAAACAAGCCATCCGTTGTTCCCAACTCCTTCTGCCGGGCACCAGGCCTCAGCCACCTACAATTCCGAACGGAACAGGATTTCTTCCAGATGCAAGCTGCCACAAACTGGAAGACTTACTTCCCTGGGAAGGCCAAAGGCCTCGTATAAAGTGACATCAGGCACCTGGCAGCTGACATTACTTACCCCTGGAAACAGGCCATCCTTTGTGCCCAACTCCCTCTGCTGGGCACCTGGCCTCGGCCACCTACAATTCCGAACGGAACAGGATTTCTTCCAGATGCAAGCTGCCACAAACTGGAAGACTAGCTTCCATTGGAGGGCCAAAGGCTTCCTACAAACTGACACCAGGCACCTGGGCAGCTGACTTTACTTACCCCTGGAAACAGGCCATCCTTTGTGCCCAACTCCTTCTGCCGGGCAGCAGGCCTCAGCCACCTACAATCCCGAACGGAACAGGATTTCTTCCAGATGCAAGCTGCCACAAACTGGAAGACTTACTTCACGTGGAAGGTCAAAGGCCTCCTACAAACTGACATCAGGCACCTGGGCAGCTGACTTTACTTACCCCTGGAAACAGGCCATCCTTTTTTTCCATCTCCCTCAGCCGGGCACCCGTCTCCGGCCACCTACAATCCCGAACGGAACAGGATTTCTTCCAGATGCAAGCTGCCACAAGCAGGAAGCCTGACTTCCCATGGAGGGCCAAAGGCCTCCTACAAACTGACATCAGGCACCTGGGCAGCTGACTTTACTTACCCCTGGAAACAGGCCATCCTTTGTGCCAAACTCCCTCAGCCGGGCACCAGGCCTCAGCCACCTACAATCCCGAACGGAACAGGATTTCTTCCAGATGCAATCTGCCACAAGCTGGAAGACTAGCTTGCCTTGGAGGGCCAAAGGCCTCCTATAAACTGACATCAAGCACCTGGGCAGCTGACTTTACTTACCCCTGGAAACAGGCCATCCTTTGTGCCCATCTCCCTCTTCAGGTCACCTGGCCTCGGCCACCTACAATCCCGAACGGAACAGGATTTCTTCCAGATGCAAGCTGCCACAAACTGGAAGACTTACTTCCCTTGGCGGGCCAAAGGCCTCCTACAAACTGACACCAGGCACCTGGGCAGCTGACTTTACTTACCCCTGGAAACAGGCCATCCTTTGTGCCAAACTCCTTCTGCCGGGCACCAGGCCTCAGCCACCTACAATCCCGAATGGAACAGGATTTCTTCCAGATGCAAGCTGCCACAAACTGGAAGACTTACTTCCCTTGGAAGGTCAAAGGCCTCCTACAAACTGACATCAGGCACCTGGGCAGCTGACTTTACTTACCCCTGGAAACAGGCCATCCTTTGTTACCAAGTCCCTCAGCCGGGCACCCAGCTCCGGCCACCTACAATCCCGATCGGAACAGGATTTCTTCCGGATGCAAGCTGCCACAAGCAGAAAGCTCTGCTTCCCATGGAGAGCCAAAGGCCTCCTACAAACTGACATCAGGCACCTGGGCAGCTGACTTTACTTACCCCTGGAAACAGGCCATCCTTTGTGCCCAACTCCCTCTGCCGGGCACCTGGCCTCAACCACCTACAATCCCGAACAAAACAGGATTTCTTCCAGATTCAAGCTGCCACAAGCTGGAAGACTTGCTTCCCTTGGAGGGCCAAAGGCCTCCTACAAACTGACACCAGGCACCTGGGCAGCTGACTTTACTTACCCCTGGAAACAGGCCATCCTTTGTTCCCAACTCCTTCTGCCTGGCACCAGGCCTCAGCCACCTACAATTCCGAACGGAACAGGATTTCTTCCAGATGCAAGCTGCCACAAACTGGAAGACTTACTTCCCTGGGAAGGCCAAAGGCCTCGTATAAACTGACATCAGGCACCTGGGCACCTGACTTTACTTACCCCTGGAAACAGGCCATCCTTTGTGCCCAACTCCCTCTGCGGGGCACCTGGCCTCGGTCACCTACAATTCCGAACGGAACAGGATTTCTTCCAGATGCAAGCTGCCACAAACTGGAAGACTAGCTTCCCTTGGAGGGCCAAAGGCCTCCTACAAACTGACACCAGGCACCTGCGCAGCTGACTTTACTTACCCCTGGAAACAGGCCATCCTTTTTTTCCATCTCCCTCAGCCGGGCACCCGGCTCCGGCCACCTACAATCCCGAACGGAACAGGATTTCTTCCAGATGCAAGCTGCCACAAGCTGGAAGACTTGCTTGCCTTGGAGGGCCAAAGGCCTCCTACAAACTGACACCAGGCACCTGGGCAGCTGACTTTACTTACCCCTGGAAACAGGCCATCCTTTGTTCACAACTCCTTCTGCTGGGCACCAGGCCTCAGCCACCTACAATTCCGAACGGAACAGGATTTCTTCCAGATGCAAGCTGCCACAAACTGGAAGACTTACTTCCCTGGGAAGGCCAAAGGCCTCGTATAAACTGACATCAGGCACCTGGGCAGCTGACTTTACTTACCCCTGGAAACAAGCCATCCGTTGTTCCCAACTCCTTCTGCCGGGCACCAGGCCTCAGCAACCTACAATTCCGAACGGAACAGGATTTCTTCCAGATGCAAGCTGCCACAAACTGGAAGACTTACTTCCCTGGGAAGGCCAAAGGCCTCGTATAAAGTGACATCAGGCACCTGGGCAGCTGACATTACTTACCCCTGGAAACAGGCCATCCTTTGTGCCCAACTCCCTCTGCTGGGCACCTGGCCTCGGCCACCTACAATTCCGAACGGAACAGGATTTCTTCCAGATGCAAGCTGCCACAAACTGGAAGACTAGCTTCCATTGGAGGGCCAAAGGCTTCCTACAAACTGACACCAGGCACCTGGGCAGCTGACTTTACTTACCCCTGGAAACAGGCCATCCTTTGTGCCCAACTCCTTCTGCCGGGCAGCAGGCCTCAGCCACCTACAATCCCGAACGGAACAGGATTTCTTCCAGATGCAAGCTGCCACAAACTGGAAGACTTACTTCACGTGGAAGGTCAAAGGCCTCCTACAAACTGACATCAGGCACCTGGGCAGCTGACTTTACTTACCCATGGAAACAGGCCATCCTTTTTTTCCATCTCCCACAGCCGGGCACCTGGCTCCGGCCACCTACAATCCCGAACGGAACAGGATTTCTTCCAGATGCAAGCTGCCACAAGCAGGAAGCCTGACTTCCCACCTACAATCCCGAACGGAACAGGATTTCTTCCAGATGCAAGCTGCCACAAGCTGGAAGACTAGCTTGCCTTGGAGGGCCAAAGGCCTCCTATAAACTGACATCAAGCACCTGGGCAGCTGACTTTACTTACCCCTGGAAACAGGCCATCCTTTCTGCCCATCTCCCTCTTCAGGTCACCTGGCCTCGGCCACCTACAATCCCGAACGGAACAGGATTTCTTCCAGATGCAAGCTGCCACAAGCAGGAAGCCTGGCTTTCCATGGAGGGCCAAAGGCCTCCTACAAACTGACATCAGGCACCTGGGCAGCTGACTTTACTTACCCCTGGAAACAGGCCATCCTTTTTTTCCATCTCCCTCCGCCGGGCACCCGGCTCTGGCCACCCACAATTCCGAACGGAACAGGATTTCTTCCAGATGCAAGCTGCCACAAGCAGGAAGCCTGGCTTCCCATGGAGGGCCAAAGGCCTCCTACAAACTGACATCAGGCACCTGGGCAGCTGACTTTACTTACCCCTGGAAACAGGCCATCCTTTTTTTCCATCCCCCTCAGCCGGGCACCCGGCTTCGGCCACCTACAATCCCGAACGGAACAGGATTTCTTCCAGATGCAAGCTGCCACAAGCTGGAAGACTTGCTTGCCTTGGAGGGCCAAAGGCCTCCTACAAACTGACACCAGGCACCTGGGCAGCTGACTTTACTTACCCCTGGAAACAGGCCATCCTTTGTTCACAACTCCTTCTGCTGGGCACCAGGCCTCAGCCACCTACAATTCCGAACGGAACAGGATTTCTTCCAGATGCAAGCTGCCACAAACTGGAAGACTTACTTCCCTGGGAAGGCCAAAGGCCTCGTATAAACTGACATCAGGCACCTGGGCAGCTGACTTTACTTACCCCTGGAAACAAGCCATCCGTTGTTCCCAACTCCTTCTGCCGGGCACCAGGCCTCAGCAACCTACAATCCCGAACGGAACAGGATTTCTTCCAGATGCAAGCTGCCACAAACTGGAAGACTTACTTCCCTGGGAAGGCCAAAGGCCTCGTATAAAGTGACATCAGGCACCTGGGCAGCTGACATTACTTACCCCTGGAAACAGGCCATCCTTTGTGCCCAACTCCCTCTGCTGGGCAACTGGCCTCGGCCACCTACAATTCCGAACGGAACAGGATTTCTTCCAGATGCAAGCTGCCACAAACTGGAAGACTAGCTTCCATTGGAGGGCCAAAGGCTTCCTACAAACTGACACCAGGCACCTGGGCAGCTGACTTTACTTACCCCTGGAAACAGGCCATCCTTTGTGCCCAACTCCTTCTGCCGGGCAGCAGGCCTCAGCCACCTACAATCCCGAACGGAACAGGATTTCTTCCAGATGCAAGCTGCCACAAACTGGAAGACTTACTTCACGTGGAAGGTCAAAGGCCTCCTACAAACTGACATCAGGCACCTGGGCAGCTGACTTTACTTACCCATGGAAACAGGCCATCCTTTTTTTCCATCTCCCTCAGCCGGGCACCTGGCTCCGGCCGCCTACAATCCCGAACGGAACAGGATTTCTTCCAGATGCAAGCTGCCACAAGCAGGAAGCCTGACTTCCCACCTACAATCCCGAACGGAACAGGATTTCTTCCAGATGCAAGCTGCCACAAGCTGGAAGACTAGCTTGCCTTGGAGGGCCAAAGGCCTCCTATAAACTGACATCAAGCACCTGGGCAGCTGACTTTACTTACCCCTGGAAACAGGCCATCCTTTCTGCCCATCTCCCTCTTCAGGTCACCTGGCCTCGGCCACCTACAATCCCGTACGGAACAGGATTTCTTCCAGATGCAAGCTGCCACAAACTGGAAGACTTACTTCCCTTGGCGGGCCAAAGGCCTCCTACAAACTGACACCAGGCACCTGGGCAGCTGACTTTACTTACCCCTGGAAACAGGCCATCCTTTGTTCACAACTCCTTCTGCGGGGCACCAGGCCTCAGCCACCTACAATCCCGAACGGAACAGGATTTCTTCCAGATGCAAGCTGCCACAAACTGGAAGATGTACTTCCCTTAGAAGGTCAAAGGCCTCCTACAAACTGACATCAGGCACCTGGGCAGCTGACTTTACTTACCCCTGGAAACAGGCCATCATTTTTTTCCATCTCCCTCAGCCGGGCACCCGGCTCTGGCCACCCACAATTCCGAACGGAACAGGATTTCTTCCAGATGCAAGCTGCCACAAGCAGGAAGCCTGGCTTCCCATGGAGGGCCAAAGGCCTCCTACAAACTGACATCAGGCACCTGGGCAGCTGACTTTACTTACCCCTGGAAACAGGCCATCCTTTTTTTCCATCTCCCTCAGCCGGGCACGCGGCTTCGGCCACCTACAATCCCGAACGGAACAGGATTTCTTCCAGATGCAAGCTGCCACAAGCAGGAAGACTTACTTCCCTAGGAGGGCCAAAGGCCTTCTACAAACTGACATCAGGCACCTGGGCAGCTGACTTTACTTACCCCTGGAAACAGGCCATCCTTTGTGCCAAACTCCCTCAGCCGGGCACCAGGCCTCAGCCACCTACAATCCCGAACGGAACAGGATTTCTTCCAGATGCAATCTGCCACAAGCTGGAAGACTAGCTTGCCTTGGAGGGCCAAAGGCCTCCTATAAACTGACATCAAGCACCTGGGCAGCTGACTTTACTTACCCCTGGAAACAGGCCATCCTTTGTGCCCATCTCCCTCTTCAGGTCACCTGGCCTCGGCCACCTACAATCCCGAACGGAACAGGATTTCTTCCAGATGCAAGCTGCCACAAACTGGAAGACTTACTTCCCTTGGCGGGCCAAAGGCCTCCTACAAACTGACACCAGGCACCTGGGCAGCTGACTTTACTTACCCCTGGAAACAGGCCATCCTTTGTTCACAACTCCTTCTGCCGGGCACCAGGCCTCAGCCACCTACAATCCCGAACGGAACAGGATTTCTTCCAGATGCAAGCTGCCACAAACTGGAAGATGTACTTCCCTTAGAAGGTCAAAGGCCTCCTACAAACTGACATCAGGCACCTGGGCAGCTGACTTTACTTACCCCTGGAAACAGGCCATCATTTTTTTCCATCTCCCTCAGCCGGGCACCCGGCTCTGGCCACCCACAATTCCGAACGGAACAGGATTTCTTCCAGATGCAAGCTGCCACAAGCAGGAAGCCTGGCTTCCCATGGAGGGCCAAAGGCCTCCTACAAACTGACATCAGGCACCTAGGCAGCTGACTTTACTTACCCCTGGAAACAGGCCATCCTTTTTTTCCATCTCCCTCAGCCGGGCACGCGGCTTCGGCCACCTACAATCCCGAACGGAACAGGATTTCTTCCAGATGCAAGCTGCCACAAGCAGGAAGACTTACTTCCCTAGGAGGGCCAAAGGCCTTCTACAAACTGACACCAGGAACTTGGGCAGCTGACTTTACTTACCCCTGGAAACAGGCCATCCTTTGTGCCAAACTCCTTCTGCCGGGCACCAGGCCTCAGCCACCTACAATCCCGAATGGAACAGGATTTCTTCCAGATGCAAGCTGCCACAAACTGGAAGACTTACTTCCCTTGGAAGGTCAAAGGCCTCCTACAAACTGACATCAGGCACCTGGGCAGCTGACTTTACTTACCCCTGGAAACAGGCCATCCTTTGTTACCAAGTCCCTCAGCCGGGCACCCAGGTCCGGCCACCTACAATCCCGATCGGAACAGGATTTCTTCCAGATGCAAGCTGCCACAAGCAGGAAGCTCTGCTTCCCATGGAGAGCCAAAGGCCTCCTACAAACTGACATCAGGCACCTGGGCAGCTGACTTTACTTACCCCTGGAAACAGGCCATCCTTTGTGCCCAACTCCCTCTGCCGGGCACCTGGCCTCAACCACCTACAATCCCGAACAAAACAGGATTTCTTCCAGATTCAAGCTGCCACAAGCTGGAAGACTTGCTTCCCTTGGAGGGCCAAAGGCCTCCTACAAACTGACACCAGGCACCTGGGCAGCTGACTTTACTTACCCCTGGAAACAGCCCATCCTTTGTTCCCAACTCCTTCTGCCTGGCACCAGGCCTCAGCCACCTACAATTCTGAACGGAACAGGATTTCTTCCAGATGCAAGCTGCCACAAACTGGAAGACTTACTTCCCTGGGAAGGCCAAAGGCCTCGTATAAACTGACATCAGGCACCCGGGCAGCTGACTTTACTTACCCCTGGAAACAGGCCATCCTTTTTTTCCATCTCCCTCAGCCGGGCACCTGGCTCCGGACACCTACAATCCCGAACGGAACAGGATTTCTTCCAGATGCAAGCTGCCACAAGCAGGAAGCCTGACTTCCCATGGAGGGCCAAAGGCCTCCTACAAACTGACATCAGGCACCTGGGCAGCTGACTTTACTTACCCCTGGAAACAGGCCATCCTTTGTGCCAAACTCCCTCAGCCGGGCACCAGGCCTCAGCCACCTACAATCCCGAACGGAACAGGATTTCTTCCAGATGCAAGCTGCCACAAACTGGAAGACTTACTTCACTTGGAAGGTCAAAGGCCTCCTACAAACTGACATCAGGCACCTGGGCAGCTGAGTTTACTTACCCCAGAAAACAGGCTATCCTTTGTTCCCAACTCCTTCTGCCGGGCACCTGACCTCAACGACCTACAATCCCGAACGGAACAGGATTTCTTCCAGATGCAAGCTGCCACAAGCTGGAAGACAAACTTCCCTTGGAGGGCCAAAAACCTCCTACAAACTGACACCAGGCACCTGGGCAGCTGACTTTACTTATCCCTGGAAACAGGCCATCCTTTGTGCCAAACTCCCTCAGCCGGGCACCTGGCTCCGGCCACCTACAATCCAGAACGGAACAGGATTTCTTCCAGATGCAAGCTGCCACAAGCTTGAAGACTTGCTTGCCTTGGAGGGCCAAAGGCCTCCTACAAACTGACATCAGGCAGCTGGGCTGCTGACTTTACTTACCCCTGGAAACAGGACATACGTTGTTCCCAACCCATTCTGCAGGGCACCAGGCCTCAGCCACCTACAATTCCGAACGGAACAGGATTTCTTCCAGATGCAAGCTGCCACAAACTAAAAGACTAGCTTCCCATGGAGGGCCAAAGGCCTCCTACAAACTGACATCAGGCACCTGGGCAGCTGACTTTACTTACCCCTGGAAACAGGCCATCCTTTTTGCCCAACTCCCTCTGCCGGGCACCTGGCCTCCGCCACCTACAATCTCGAACGGAACAGGATTTCTTCCAGATGCAAGCTGCCACAAGCTGGAAGACTTGCTTGCCTTGGAGGGCCAAAGGCCTCCTACAAACTGACACCAGGCACCTGGGCAGCTGACTTTACTTACCCCTGGAAACAGGCCATCCTTTGTTCACAACTCCTTCTGCCGGGCACCAGGCCTCAGCCACCTACAATTCCGAACGGAACAGGATTTCTTCCAGATGCAAGCTGCCACAAACTGGAAGACTTACTTCCCTGGAAAGGCCAAAGGCCTCGTATAAACTGACATCAGGCACCTGGGCAGCTGACTTTACTTACCCCTGGAAACAAGCCATCCGTTGTTCCCAACTCCTTCTGCCGGGCACCAGGCCTCAGCCACCTACAATTCCGAACGGAACAGGATTTCTTCCAGATGCAAGCTGCCACAAACTGGAAGACTTACTTCCCTGGGAAGGCCAAAGGCCTCGTATAAAGTGACATCAGGCACCTGGCAGCTGACATTACTTACCCCTGGAAACAGGCCATCCTTTGTGCCCAACTCCCTCTGCCGGGCACCTGGCCTCGGCCACCTACAATTCCGAACGGAACAGGATTTCTTCCAGATGCAAGCTGCCACAAACTGGAAGACTAGCTTCCATTGGAGGGCCAAAGGCTTCCTACAAACTGACACCAGGCACCTGGGCAGCTGACTTTACTTACCCCTGGAAACAGGCCATCCTTTGTGCCCAACTCCTTCTGCCGGGCAGCAGGCCTCAGCCACCTACAATCCCGAACGGAACAGGATTTCTTCCAGATGCAAGCTGCCACAAACTGGAAGACTTACTTCACGTGGAAGGTCAAAGGCCTCCTACAAACTGACATCAGGCACCTGGGCAGCTGACTTTACTTACCCCTGGAAACAGGCCATCCTTTTTTTCCATCTCCCTCAGCCGGGCACCCGTCTCCGGCCACCTACAATCCCGAACGGAACAGGATTTCTTCCAGATGCAAGCTGCCACAAGCAGGAAGCCTGACTTCCCATGGAGGGCCAAAGGCCTCCTACAAACTGACATCAGGCACCTGGGCAGCTGACTTTACTTACCCCTGGAAACAGGCCATCCTTTGTGCCAAACTCCCTCAGCCGGGCACCAGGCCTCAGCCACCTACAATCCCGAACGGAACAGGATTTCTTCCAGATGCAATCTGCCACAAGCTGGAAGACTAGCTTGCCTTGGAGGGCCAAAGGCCTCCTATAAACTGACATCAAGCACCTGGGCAGCTGACTTTACTTACCCCTGGAAACAGGCCATCCTTTGTGCCCATCTCCCTCTTCAGGTCACCTGGCCTCGGCCACCTACAATCCCGAACGGAACAGGATTTCTTCCAGATGCAAGCTGCCACAAACTGGAAGACTTACTTCCCTTGGCGGGCCAAAGGCCTCCTACAAACTGACACCAGGCACCTGGGCAGCTGACTTTACTTACCCCTGGAAACAGGCCATCCTTTGTTCACAACTCCTTCTGCCGGGCACCAGGCCTCAGCCACCTACAATCCCGAACGGAACAGGATTTCTTCCAGATGCAAGTTGCCACAAACTGGAAGATGTACTTCCCTTAGAAGGTCAAAGGCCTCTTACAAACTGACATCAGGCACCTGGGCAGCTGACTTTACTTACCCCTGGAAACAGGCCATCCTTTTTTTCCATCTCCCTCAGCCGGGCACCCGGCTCTGGCCATCCACAATTCCGAACGGAACAGGATTTCTTCCAGATGCAAGCTGCCACAAGCAGGAAGCCTGGCTTCCCATGGAGGGCCAAAGGCCTCCTACAAACTGACATCAGGCAGCTGGGCTGCTGACTTTACTTACCTCTGGAAACAGGCCATCCTTTTTTTCCATCTCCCTCAGCCGGGCACCCGGCTTCGGCCACCTACAATCCCGAACGAAACAGGATTTCTTCCAGATGCAAGCTGCCACAAGCAGGAAGACTTACTTCCCTAGGAGGGCCAAAGGCCTCCTACAAACTGACACCAGGAACTTGGGCAGCTGACTTTACTTACCCCTGGAAACAGGCCATCCTTTGTGCCAAACTCCTTCTGCCGGGCACCAGGCCTCAGCCACCTACAATCCCGAATGGAACAGGATTTCTTCCAGATGCAAGCTGCCACAAACTGGAAGACTTACTTCCCTTGGAAGGTCAAAGGCCTCCTACAAACTGACATCAGGCACCTGGGCAGCTGACTTTACTTACCCCTGGAAACAGGCCATCCTTTGTTACCAAGTCCCTCAGCCGGGCACCCAGCTCCGGCCACCTACAATCCCGATCGGAACAGGATTTCTTCCAGATGCAAGCTGCCACAAGCAGGAAGCTCTGCTTCCCATGGAGAGCCAAAGGCCTCCTACAAACTGACATCAGGCACCTGGGCAGCTGACTTTACTTACCCCTGGAAACAGGCCATCCTTTGTGCCCAACTCCCTCTGCCGGGCACCTGGCCTCAACCACCTACAATCCCGAACAAAACAGGATTTCTTCCAGATTCAAGCTGCCACAAGCTGGAAGACTTGCTTCCCTTGGAGGGCCAAAGGCCTCCTACAAACTGACACCAGGCACCTGGGCAGCTGACTTTACTTACCCCTGGAAACAGGCCATCCTTTGTTCCCAACTCCTTCTGCCTGGCACCAGGCCTCAGCCACCTACAATTCCGAACGGAACAGGATTTCTTCCAGATGCAAGCTGCCACAAACTGGAAGACTTACTTCCCTGGGAAGGCCAAAGGCCTCGTATAAACTGACATCAGGCACCTGGGCAGCTGACTTTACTTACCCCTGGAAACAGGCCATCCTTTGTGCCCAACTCCCTCTGCGGGGCACCTGGCCTCGGTCACCTACAATTCCGAATGGAACAGGATTTCTTCCAGATGCAAGCTGCCACAAACTGGAAGACTAGCTTCCCTTGGAGGGCCAAAGGCCTCCTACAAACTGACACCAGGCACCTGGGCAGCTGACTTTACTTACCCCTGGAAACAGGCCATCCTTTTTTTCCATCTCCCTCAGCCGGGCACCCGGCTCCGGCCACCTACAATCCCGAACGGAACAGGATTTCTTCCAGATGCAAGCAGCCACAAGCTGGAAGACTTGCTTCCCTTGGAGGGCCAAAGGCCTCCTACAAACTGACATCAGGCACCTGGGCAGCTGACTTTACTTACCCCTGGAAACAGGCCATCCTTAGTGCCAAACTCCCTCAGCTGGGCACCAGGCCTCAGCAACCTACAATCCCGAACGGAACAGGATTTCTTCCAGATGCAAGCTGCCACAAGCTGGAAGACTTGCTTGCCTTGGAGGGCCAAAGGCCTCCTACAAACTGACATCAGGCACCTGGGCAGCTGACTTTACTTACCCCTGGAAACAGGCCATCCTTTTTTTCCATCTCCCTCAGCCGGGCACCCGGCTCTGGCCACCTACAATCCCGAACGGAATAGGATTTCTTCCAGATGCAAGCTGCCACAAGCAGGAAGCCTGGCTTTCCATGGAGGGCCAAAGGCCTCCTACAAACTGACATCAGGCACCTGGGCAGCTGACTTTACTTACCCCTGGAAACAGGCCATCCTTTTTTTCCATCTCCCTCAGCCGGGCACCCAGCTCCGGCCTCCTACAATCCTGAACGGAACAGGACTTCTTCCAGATGCAAGCTGCCACAAGCAGGAAGCCTGGTTTCCCATGGAGGGCCAAAGGCCTCCTACAAACTGACATCAGGCACCTGGGCAGCTGACTTTACTTACCCCTGGAAACAGGCCATCCTTTTTTTCCATCTCCCTCAGCCGGGCACCCTGCTCCGGCCATCTACAATCCCGAACGGAACAGGATTTCTTCCAGATGCAAGCTGCCACAAGCTGGAAGACTAGCTTCTCTTGGAGGGCCAAAGGCCTCCTACAAACTGACATCAGGCACCCGGGCAGCTGACTTTACTTACCCCTGGAAACAGGCCATCCATTTTTTCCATCTCCCTCAGCCGGGCACCCGGCTCCGGCCACCTACAATCCCGAACGGAACAGGATTTCTTCCAGATGCAAGCTGCCACAAGCAGGAAGCCTGGCTTCCCATGGAGGGCCAAAGGCCTCCTACAAACTGACATCTGGCACCTGGGCAGCTGACTTTACTTACCCCTGGAAACAGGCCATCCTTTGTGCCCAACTCCCTCTGCTGGGCACCTGGCCTCTGCCACCTACAATCCCGAACGGAACAGGATTTCTTCCAGATGCAAGCTGCCACAAGCTGGAAGACTTGCTTCCCTTGGAGGGCCAAAGGCCTCCTACAAACTGACATCAAGCACCTGGGCAGCTGACTTTACTTACCCCTGGAAACAGGCCATCCTTTTTTTCCATTTCCCTCAGCCGGGCACCCGGCTCCGGCCACCTACAATCCCGAACGGAACAGGATTTCTTCCAGATGCAATCTGCCACAAGCAGGAAGCCTGGCTTCCCATGGAGGGCCAAAGGCCTCCTACAAACTGACATCAGGCACCTGGGCAGCTGACATTACTTAGCCCTGGAAACAGGCCATCCTTTGTGCCCAACTCCCTCTGCCGGGCACCTGGCCTCGGCCACCTACAATTCCGAACGGAACAGAATTTCTTCCAGATGCAAGCTGCCACAAACTGGAAGACTAGCTTCCCTTGGAGGGCCAAAGGCTTCCTACAAACTGACACCAGGCACCTGGGCAGCTGACTTTACTTACCCCTGGAAACAGGCCATCCTTTGTGCCCAACTCCTTCTGCCGGGCACCAGGCCTCCGCCACCTACAATCCCGAACGGAACAGGATTTCTTCCAGATGCAAGCTGCCACAAGCTTGAAGACTTGCTTGCCTTGGAGGGCCAAAGGCCTCCTACAAACTGACATCAGGCAGCTGGGCTGCTGACTTTACTTACCCCTGGAAACAGGCCATACGTTGTTCCCAACCCCTTCTGCCGAGCACCAGGCCTCAGCCACCTACAATCCCAAACGGAACAGGATTTCTTCCAGATGCAAGCTGCCACAAGCTGGAAGACTTGCTTCCCATGGAGGGCCAAAGGCCTCCTACAAACTGACATCAGGCACCTGGGCAGCTGACTTTACTTACCCCTGGAAACAGGCCATCATTTTTGCCCAACTCCCTCTGCCGGGCACCTGGCCTCCGCCACCTAAAATCTCGAACGGAACAGGATTTCTTCCAGATGCAAGCTGCCACAAGCTGGAAGACTTGCTTGCCTTGGAGGGCCAAAGGCCTCCTACAAACTGACACCAGGCACCTGGGCAGCTGACTTTACTTACCCCTGGAAACAGGCCATCCTTTGTTCCCAACTCCTTCTGCCGGGCACCAGGCCTCAGCCACCTACAATTCCGAACGGAACAGGATTTCTTCCAGATGCAAGCTGCCACAAACTGGAAGACTTACTTCCCTGGGAAGGCCAAAGGCCTCGTATAAACTGACATCAGGCACCTGGGCAGCTGACTTTACTTACCCCTGGAAACAAGCCATCCGTTGTTCCCAACTCCTTCTGCCGGGCACCAGGCCTCAGCCACCTACAATTCCGAACGGAACAGGATTTCTTCCAGATGCAAGCTGCCACAAACTGGAAGACTTACTTCCCTGGGAAGGCCAAAGGCCTCGTATAAAGTGACATCAGGCACCTGGGCAGCTGACATTACTTACCCCTGGAAACAGGCCATCCTTTGTGCCCAACTCCCTCTGCTGGGCACCTGGCCTCGGCCACCTACAATTCCGAAAGGAACAGGATTTCTTCCAGATGCAAGCTGCCACAAACTGGAAGACTAGCTTCCATTGGAGGGCCAAAGGCTTCCTACAAACTGACACCAGGCACCTGGGCAGCTGACTTTAATTACCCCTGGAAACAGGCCATCCTTTGTGCCCAACTCCTTCTGCCGGGCAGCAGGCCTCAGCCACCTACAATCCCGAACGGAACAGGATTTCTTCCAGATGCAAGCTGCCACAAACTGGAAGACTTACTTCACGTGGAAGGTCAAAGGCCTCCTACAAACTGACATCAGGCACCTGGGCAGCTGACTTTACTTACCCCTGGAAACAGGCCATCCTTTTTTTCCATCTCCCTCAGCCGGGCACCTGGCTCCGGCCACCTACAATCCCGAACGGAACAGGATTTCTTCCAGATGCAAGCTGCCACAAGCAGGAAGCCTGACTTCCCATGGAGGGCCAAAGGCCTCCTACAAACTGACATCAGGCACCTGGGCAGCTGACTTTACTTACCCCTGGAAACAGGCCATCCTTTGTGCCAAACTCCCTCAGCCGGGCACCAGGCCTCAGCCACCTACAATCCCGAACGGAACAGGATTTCTTCCAGATGCAAGCTGCCACAAGCTGGAAGACTAGCTTGCCTTGGAGGGCCAAAGGCCTCCTATAAACTGACGTCAAGCACCTGGGCAGCTGACTTTACTTACCCCTGGAAACAGGCCATCCTTTGTGCCCATCTCCCTCTTCAGGTCACCTGGCCACGGCCACCTACAATCCCGAACGGAACAGGATTTCTTCCAGATGCAAGCTGCCACAAACTGGAAGACTTACTTCCCTTGGAGGCCCAAAGGCCTCCTACAAACTGACACCAGGCACCTGGGCAGCTGACTTTACTTACCCCTGGAAACAGGCCATCCTTTGTTCACAACTCCTTCTGCCGGGCACCAGGCCTCAGCCACCTACAATCCCGAACGGAACAGGATTTCTTCCAGATGCAAGCTGCCACAAACTGGAAGATGTACTTCCCTTAGAAGGTCAAAGGCCTCCTACAAACTGACATCAGGCACCTGGGCAGCTGACTTTACTTACCCCTGGAAACAGGCCATCCTTTTTTTCCATCTCCCTCAGCCGGGCACCCGGCTCTGGCCACCTACAATCCCGAACGGAACAGGATTTCTTCCAGATGCAAGCTGCCACAAGCAGGAAGCCTGGCTTCCCATGGAGGGCCAAAGGCCTCCTACAAACTGACATCAGGCACCTGGGCAGCTGACTTTACTTACCCCTGGAAACAGGCCATCATTTTTTTCCATCTCCCTCAGCCGGGCACCCAGCTCCGGCCACCTACAATCCTGAACGGAACAGGATTTCTTCCAGATGCAAGCTGCCACAAGCAGGAAGCCTGGTATCCCATGGAGGGCCAAAGGCCTCCTACAAACTGACATCAGGCACCTGGGCAGCTGACTTTACTTACCCATGGAAACAGGCCATCCTTTGTGCCCAACTCCCTCTGCCGGGCACCTGGCCTCGGCCACCTACAATCCCGAACGGAACAGGATTTCTTCCAGATGCAAGCTGCCACAAACTGGAAGACTAGCTTCCCTTGGAGGGCCAAAGGCCTCCTACAAACTGACATCAAGCACCTGGGCAGCTGACTTTACTTACCCCTGGAAACAGGCCATCCTTTGTGCCCAACTCCCTCTGCCGGGCACCAGGCCTCGGCCACCTATAATCCCGAACGGAACAGAATTTCTTCCAGATGCAAGCTGCCACAAGCTGGAAGAATAGCTTCCCATGGAGAGCCAAAGGCCTCCTACAAACTGACATCAGGCACCTGGGCAGCTGACTTTACTTACCCCTGGAAACAGGCCATCATTTGTGCCCAACTCCCTCTGCCGGGCACCTGGCCTCAACCACCTACAATCCCGAACAAAACAGGATTTCTTCCAGATTCAAGCTGCCACAAGCTGGAAGACTTGCTTCCCTTGGAGGGCCAAAGGCCTCCTACAAACTGACACCAGGCACCTGGGCAGCTGACTTTACTTACCCCTGGAAACAGGCCATCCTTTGTTCCCAACTCCTTCTGCCTGGCACCAGGCCGCAGCCACCTACAATCCCGAACGGAACAGGATTTCATCCAGATGCAAGCTGCCACAAACTGGAAGACAAGCTTCCCATGGAGGGCCAAAGGCCTCCTACAAACTGACATCAGGCACCTGGGCAGCTGACTTTACTTACCCCTGGAAACAGGCCATCCTTTTTTTCCATCTCCCTCAGCCAGGCACCCGGCTCCGGCCACCTACAATCCCGAACGCAACAGGATTTCTTCCGGATGCAAGCTGCCACAAACTGGAAGTCTTACTTTCCTTGGAAGGTCAAAGGCCTCCTACAAACTGACATCAGGCACCTGGGCAGCTGACTTTACTTACCCCTGGAAACAGGCCATCCTTTTTGCCCAACTCCCTCTGCCGGGCACCTGGCCTCGGCCACCTACAATCCCGAACGGAACAGGATTTCTTCCAGATGCAAGCTGCCACAAACTGGAAGACTTACTTCCCTTGGAGGGCCAAAGGCCTCCTACAAACTGACATCAAGCACCTGGGCAGCTGACTTTACTTATCCCTGGAAACAGGCCATCCTTTGTGCCCAACTCCCTCTGCCGGGCACCAGGCCTCGACCACCTATAATCCCGAACGGAACAGAATTTCTTCTAGATGCAAGCTGCCACAAACTGGAAGAATAGCTTCCCTTGGAGGGCCAAAGGCCTCCTACCAACTGACATCAGGCACCTGGGCAGCTGACTTTACTTACCTCTGGAAACAGGCCATCCGTTGTTCCCAACTCCTTCTGCCGGGCACCAGGCCTCAGCCACCTACAATCCCGAACGGAATAGGATTTCTTCCAGATGCAAGCTGCCACAAACTGGAAGACTTACTTCCCTGGGAAGGCCAAACGCCTCGTATAAACTGACATCAGGCACCTGGGCAGCTGACTTTACTTACCCCTGGAAACAGGCCATCCTTTGTGCCCAACTCCCTATGCGGGGCACCTGGCCTTGACCACCCACAATTCCGAACGGAACAGGATTTCTTCCAGATGCAAGCTGCCACAAACTGGAAGACTAGCTTCCCTTGGAGGGCCAAAGGCCTCCTACAAACTGACATCAGGCACGTGGGCAGCTGACTTTACTTACCCCTGGAAACAGGCCATCCTTTGTTCCCATCTCCCTCAGCCGGGCACCCGGCTTCGGCCACCTACAATCCCGAACGGAACAGGATTTCTTCCAGATGCAAGCTGCCACAAGCAGGAAGACTTACTTCCCTAGGGGGGCCAAAGGCCTCCTACAAACTTACACCAGGAACTTGGGCAGCTGACTTTACTTACCCCTGGAAACAGGCCATCCTTTGTGCCAAACTCCTTCTGCCGGGGCACCAGGCCTCAGCCACCTACAATCCCGAACGGAACAGGATTTCTTCCAGATGCAAGTTGCCACAAACTGGAAGACTTAATTCCCTTGGAAGGTCAAAGGCCTCCTACAAACTGACATCAGGCACCTGGGCAGCTGACTTTACTTACCCCTGGAAACAGGCCATCCTTTGTTCCCAAGTCCCTCAGCCGGGCACCCAGCTCCGGCCACCTACAATCCCGATCGGAACAGGATTTCTTCCAGATGCAGGCTGCCACAAGCAGGAAGCTCTGCTTCCCATGTAGAGCCAAAGGCCTCCTACAAACTGACATCAGGCACCTGGGCAGCTGAGTTTACTTACCCCAGAAAACAGGCTATCCTTTGTTCCCAACTCCTTCTGCCGGGCACCTGGCCTCAACGACCTACAATCCCGAACGGAACAGGATTTCTTCCAGATGCAAGCTGCCACAAGCTGGAAGACTAACTTCCCTTGGAGGGCCAAAGGCCTCCTACAAACTGACACCAGGCACCTGGGCAGCTGACTTTACTTACCCCTGGAAACAGGCCATCATTTGTGCCAAACTCCCTCAGCCGGGCACCCGGCTCCGGCCACCTACAATCCAGAACGGAACAGGATTTCTTCCAGATGCAAGCTGCCACAAGCTTGAAGACTTGCTTGCCTTGGAGGGCCAAAGGCCTCCTACAAACTGATATCAGGCAGCTGGGCTGCTGACTTTACTTACCCCTGGAAACAGGCCATACGTTGTTCCCAACCCCTTCTGCCGGGCACCAGGCCTCAGCCACCTACAATTCCGAACGGAACAGGATTTCTTCCAGATGCAAGCTGCCACAAACTAAAAGACTAGCTTCCCATGGAGGGCCAAAGGCCTCCTACAAACTGACATCAGGCACCTGGGCAGCTGACTTTACTTACCCCTGGAAACAGGCCATCCTTTTTTTCCATCTCCCTCAGCCGGGCACCCGGCTCCGGCCACCTACAATCCCGAAAGGAACAGGATTTCTTCCAGATGCAAGCTGCCACAAGCAGGAAGCCTGACTTCACATGGAGGGCCAAAGGCCTCCTACAAACTGACATCAGGCACCTGGGCAGCTGACTTTACTTACCCCTGGAAACAGGCCATCCTTTGTGCCAAACTCCCTCAGCCGGGCACCTCTCCTCGGCCACCTACAATCTCGAACGGAACAGGATTTCTTCCAGATGCAAGCTGCCACAAGCTGGAAGACTTGCTTGCCTTGGAGGGCCAAAGGCCTCCTACAAACTGACATCAAGCACCTGGGCAGCTGACTTTACTTACCCCTGGAAACAGGCCATCCTTTGTGCCCAACTCCCTCTGCCGGGCACCTGGCCTCAACGACCTACAATCCTGAACGGAACAGGATTTCTTCTAGATGCAATCTGCCACAAGCTGGAAGACTAACTTTCCTTGGAGGGCCAAAGGCCTCCTACAAACTGACACCAGGCACCTGGGCAGCTGACTTTACTTACCCCTGGAAACAGGCCATCCTTTGTTCCCAACTCCTTGTGCCGGGCACCAGGCCTCAGCCACCTACAATCCCGAACGGAACAGGATTTCTTCCAGATGCAAGCTGCCACAAACTGGAAGACTTACTTTCCTTGGAAGGTCAAAGGCCTCCTAGAAACTGACATCAGGCACCTGGGCAGCTGACTTTACTTACCCCTGGAAACAGGCCATCCTTTTTGCCCAACTCCCTCTGCCGGGCACCTGGCCTCGGCCACCTACAATCCCGAACGGAACAGGATTTCTTCCAGATGCAAGCTGCCACAAGCTGGAAGACTTGCTTGCCTTGGAGGGCCAAAGGCCTCCTACAAACTGACACCAGGCACCTGGGCAGCTGACTTTACTTACCCCTGGAAACAGGCCATCCTTTGTTCACAACTCCTTCTGCCGGGCACCAGGCCTCAGCCACATACAATTCCGAACGGAACAGGATTTCTTCCAGATGCAAGCTGCCACAAACTGGAAGACTTACTTCCCTGGGAAGTCCAAAGGCCTCGTATAAACTGACATCAGGCACCTGGGCAGCTGACTTTACTTACCCCTGGAAACAAGCCATCCGTTGTTCCCAACTCCTTCTGCCGGGCACCAGGCCTCAGCCACCTACAATTCCGAACGGAACAGGATTTCTTCCAGATGCAAGCTGCCACAAACTGGAAGACTTACTTCCCTGGGAAGGCCAAAGGCCTCGTATAAAGTGACATCAGGCACCTGGGCAGCTGACATTACTTACCCCTGGAAACAGGCCATCCTTTGTGCCCAACTCCCTCTGCTGGGCACCTGGCCTCGGCCACCTGCAATTCCGAACGGAACAGGATTTCTTCCAGATGCAAGCTGCCACAAACTGGAAGACTAGCTTCCATTGGAGGGCCAAAGGCTTCCTACAAACTGACACCAGGCACCTGGGCAGCTGACTTTACTTACCCCTGGAAACAGGCCATCCTTTGTGCCCAACTCCTTCTGCCGGGCAGCAGGCCTCAGCCACCTACAATCCCGAACGGAACAGTATTTCTTCCAGATGCAAGCTGCCACAAACTGGAAGACTTACTTCACGTGGAAGGTCAAAGGCCTCCTACAAACTGACATCAGGCACCTGGGCAGCTGACTTTACTTACCCCTGGAAACAGGCCATCCTTTTTTTCCATCTCCCTCAGCCGGGCACCTGGCTCAGGCCACCTACAATCCCGAACGGAACAGGATTTCTTCCAGATGCAAGCTGCCACAAGCAGGAAGCCTGACTTCCCATGGAGGGCCAAAGGCCTCCTACAAACTGACATCAGGCACCTGGGCAGCTGACTTTACTTACCCCTGGAAACAGGCCATCCTTTGTGCCAAACTCCCTCAGCCGGGCACCAGGCCTCAGCCACCTACAATCCCGAACGGAACAGGATTTCTTCCAGATGCAATCTGCCACAAGCTGGAAGACAAGCTTGCCTTGGAGGGCCAAAGGCCTCCTATAAACTGACACCAGGCACCTGGGCAGCTGACTTTACTTACCCCTGGAAACAGGCCATCCTTTGTTCACAACTCCTTCTGCCGGGCACCAGGCCTCAGCCACCTACAATCCCGAACAGAACAGGATTTCTTCCAGATGCAAGCTGCCACAAACTGGAAGATGTACTTCCCTTAGAAGGTCAAAGGCCTCCTACAAACTGACATCAGGCACCTGAGCAGCTGACTTTACTTACCCCTGGAAACAGGCCATCCTTTTTTTCCATCTCCCTCAGCCGGGCACCCGGCTCTGGCCACCTACAATCCCGAACGGAACAGGATTTCTTCCAGATGCAAGCTGCCACAAGCAGGAAGTCTGGCTTCCCATGGAGGGCCAAAGGCCTCCTACAAACTGACATCAGGCACCTGGGCAGCTGACTTTACTTACCCCTGGAAACAGGCCATCATTTTTTTCCATCTCCCTCAGCCGGGCACCCAGCTCCGGCCACCTACAATCCTGAACGGAACAGGATTTCTTCCAGATGCAAGCTGCCACAAGCAAGAAGCCTGGTATCCCATGGAGGGCCAAAGGCCTCCTACAAACTGACATCAGGCACCTGGGCAGCTGACTTTACTTACCCCTGGAAACAGGCCATCCTTTGTGCCAAACTCCCTCAGCCGGGCACCTGGCCTTGACCACCCACAATTCCGAACGGAACAGGATTTCTTCCAGATGCAAGCTGCCACAAACTGGAAGACTAGCTTCCCTTGGAGGGCCAAAGGCCTCCTACAAACTGACATCAGGCACCTGGGCAGCTGAC
Organism: Chamaea fasciata; assembly: GCF_029207755.1. Classification (NCBI taxonomy): domain Eukaryota; kingdom Metazoa; phylum Chordata; class Aves; order Passeriformes; family Sylviidae; genus Chamaea; species Chamaea fasciata. The sequence goes on from NW_027094706.1 coordinate 36,597, forward strand.
TTTACTTACCCCTGGAAACAGGCCATCCTTTTTTTCCATCTCCCTCAGCCGGGCACCCGGCTTCGGCCACCTACAATCCCGAACGGAACAGGATTTCTTCCAGATGCAAGCTGCCACAAGCAGGAAGACTTACTTCCCTAGGAGGGCCAAAGGCCTCCTACAAACTGACACCAGGAACTTGGGCAGCTGACTTTACTTACGCCTGGAAACAGGCCATCCTTTGTGCCAAACTCCTTCTGCCGGGCACCAGGCCTCAGCCACCTACAATCCCGAACGGAACAGGATTTCTTCCAGATGCAAGCTGCCACAAACTGGAAGACTTACTTCCCTTGAAAGGTCAAAGGCCTCCTACAAACTGACATCAGGCACCTGGGCAGCTGACTTTACTTACCCCTGGAAACAGGCCATCCTTTGTTCCCAAGTCCCTCAGCCGGGCACCCAGCTCCGGCCACCTACAATCCCGATCGGAACAGGATTTCTTCCAGATGCAAGCTGCCACAAGCAGGAAGCTCTGCTTCCCATGGAGAGCCAAAGGCCTCCTACAAACTGACATCAGGCACCTGGGCAGCTGACTTTACTTACCCCTGGAAACAGGCCATCCTTTGTGCCCAACTCCCTCTGCCGGGCACCAGGCCTCAACCACCTACAATCCCGAACAAAACAGGATTTCTTCCAGATTCAAGCTGCCGCAAGCTGGAAGACTTGCTTCCCTTGGAGGGCCAAAGGCCTCCTACAAACTGACACCAGGCACCTGGGCAGCTGACTTTACTTACCCCTGGAAACAGGCCATCCTTTGTTCCCAACTCCTTCTGCCGGGCACCAGGCCTCAGCCACCTACAATTCCGAACGGAACAGGATTTCTTCCAGATGCAAGCTGCCACAAACTGGAAGACTTACTTCCCTGGGAAGGCCAAAGGCCTCGTATAAACTGACATCAGGCACCTGGGCAGCTGACTTTACTTACCAATGGAAACAGGCCATTCTTTGTGCCCAACTCCCTCTGCGGGGCACCTGGCCTCGGTCACCTACAATTCCGAACGGAACAGGATTTCTTCCAGATGCAAGCTGCCACAAACTGGAAGACTAGCTTCCCTTGGAGGGCCAAAGGCCTCCTACAAACTGACACCAGGCACCTGGGCAGCTGACTTTACTTACCCCTGGAAACAGGCCATCCTTTTTTTCCATCTCCCTCAGCCGGGCACCCGGCTCCGGCCACCTACAATTCCGAACGGAACAGGATTTCTTCCAGATGCAAGCTGCCACAAGCTGGAAGACTTGCTTGCCTTGGAGGGCCAAAGGCCTCCTACAAACTGACATCAAGCACCTGGGCAGCTGACTTTACTTACCCCAGGAAACAGGCCATCCTTTGTGCCAAACTCCTTCTGCCGGGCACCAGGCCTCAGCCACCTACAATCCCGAACGGAACAGGATTTCTTCCAGATGCAAGCTGCCACAAACTGGAAGACTTACTTCCCTTGGAAGGTCAAAGGCCTCCTACAAACTGACATCAGGCACCTGGGCAGCTGACTTTACTTACCCCTGGAAACAGGCCATCCTTTGTTCCCAAGTCCCTCAGCCGGGCACCCAGCTCTGGCCACCTACAATCCCGATCGGAACAGGATTTCTTCCAGATGCAAGCTGCCACAAGCAGGAATCTCTGCTTCCCATGGAGAGCCAAAGGCCTCCAACAAACTGACATCAGGCACCTGGGCAGCTGACTTTACTTACCCCTGGAAACAGGCCATCCTTTGTGCCCAACTCCCTCTGCCGGGCACCAGGCCTCGGCCACCTACAATCCCGAACGGAACAGGATTTCTTCCAGATGCAAGCTGCCACAAGCTGGAAGACTAGCTTCCCTTGGAGGGCCAAAGGCCTCCTACAAACTGACATCAGGCACCTGGGCAGCTGACTTTACTTACCCCTGGAAACAGGCCATCCTTTGTTCCCAACTCCTTCTGCCTGGCACCAGGCCTCAGCCACCTACAATCCCGAACGGAACAGGATTTCATCCAGATGCAAGCTGCCACAAACTGGAAGACTAGCTTCCCATGGAGGGCCAAAGGCCTCCTACAAACTGACATCAGGCACCTGGGCAGCTGACTTTACTTACCCCTGGAAACAGGCCATCCTTTTTTTCCATCTCCCTCAGCCGGGCACCCAGCTCCGGCCACCTACAATCCCGAACGGAACAGGATTTCTTCCAGATGCAAGCTGCCACAAGCAGGAAGACTGGCTTCCCATGGAGGGCCAAAGGCCTCCTACAAACTGACACCAGGCACCTGGGCAGCTGACTTTACTTATCCCTGGAAAAAGGCCATCCTTTTTTTCCATCTCCTTCTGCCGGGCACCTGGCTCCGGCCACCTACAATCCCGAACGGAACAGGATTTCTTCCAGATGCAAGCTGCCAGAAACTGGAAGACTTACTTCCCTTGGAAGGCCAAAGGCCTCCTACAAACTGACACCAGGCACCTGGGCAGCTGACTTTACTTACCCCTGGAAACAGGCCATCCTTTGTTCCCAACTCCTTCTGCCGGGCACCAGGCTTCAGCCACCTACATTCCCAAACGGAACAGGATTTCTTCCAGATGCAAGCTGCCACAAACTGGAAGACTTACTTCCCTTGGAAGGCCAAAGGCCTCCTACAAACTGACACCAGGCACCTGGGCAGCTGACTTTTCTTACCCCTGGAAACACGCCATCCTTTGTGCCAACTCCCTCTGCCGGGCACCTGGCTTCGACTACCGACAATTCCGAACGGAACAGGATTTCTTCCAGATGCAAGCTGCCACAAACTGGAAGACTAGCTTCCCTTGGAGGGCCAAAGGCCTCCTACAAACTGACACTAGGCACCTGGGCAGCTGACTTTACTTATCCTTGGAAACAGGCCATCCTTTTTTTCCATCTCCCTCTGCCGGGCACCTGGCATCGGCCACCTACAATCCCGAACGGAACAGGATTTCTTCCAGATGCAAGCTGCCACAAATTGGAAGACTTACTTCTTTTGGAGGGCCAAAGGCCTCCTACAAACTGACATCAAGCACCTGGGCAGCTGACTTTACTTACCCCTGGAAACAGGCCATCCTTTGTGCCCAACTCCCTCTGCCGGGCACCAGGCCTCGGCCACCTACAATCCCGAACGGAACAGGATTTCTTCCAGATGCAAGCTGCCACAAACTGGAAGACTAGCTTCCCTTGAAGGGCCAAAGGCCTCCTACAAACTGACATCAGGCGCCTGGGCAGCTGACTTTACTTACCTCTGGAAACAGGCCATCCGTTGTTCCCAACTCCTTCTGCCGGGCACCAGGTCTCAGCCACCTACAATTCCAAACGGAACAGGATTTCTTCCAGATGCAAGCTGCCACAAACTGGAAGACTAGCTTCCCTTGGAGGGCCAAAGGCCTCCTACAAACTGACACCAGGCACCTGGGCAGCTGACTTTACTTACCCCTGGAAACAGGCCATTATTTTTGCCCAACTCCCTCTGCCGGGCACCTGGCCTCGGCCACCTACAATCCCGAACGGAACAGGATTTCTTCCAGATGCAAGCTGCCACAAACTGGAAGATTTGCTTCCGTTGGAGGGCCAAAGGCCTCCTACAAACTGACATCAAGCACCTGGGCAGCTGACTTTACTTACCCCTGGAAACAGCCCATCCTTTGTGCCCAACTCCCTCTGCCGGGCACCTGGCCTCGACCACCTACAATTCCGAACGGAACAGGATTTCTTCCAGATGCAAGCTGCCACAAACTGGAAGACTAGCTTCCCTTGGAGGGCCAAAGGCCTCCTACAAACTGACATCAGGCACCTGGGCAGCTGACTTTACTTACCCCTGGAAACAGGCCATCCTTTTTTTCCATCTCCCTCAGCCGGGCACTCGGCTTCGGCCACCTACAATCCCGAACGGAACAGGATTTCTTCCAGATGCAAGCTGCCACAAGCAGGAAGACTTACTTCTCTAGGAGGGCCAAAGGCCTCCTACAAACTGACACCAGGAACTTGGGCAGCTGACTTTACTTACCCCAGGAAACAGGCCATCCATTGTGCCAAACTCCTTCTGCCGGGCACAAGGCCTCAGCCACCTACAATCCCGAACGGAACAGGATTTCTTCCAGATGCAAGCTGCCACAAACTGGAAGACTTACTTCCCTGGGAAGGCCAAACGCCTCCTACAAACTGACATCAGGCACCTGGGCAGCTGACTTTACTTACCCCTGGAAACAGGCCATACCTTGTTCCCAACTCCTTCTGCCGGGCACCAGGCCTCAGCCACCTACATTCCCAAATGGAACAGGATTTCTTCCAGATGCAAGCTGCCACAAACTGGAAGACTTACTTCCCTTGGAAGGTCAAAGGCCTCCTACAAACTGACATCAGGCACCTGGGCAGCTGACTTTACTTACCCCTGGAAACAGGCCATTATTTTTGCCCAACTCCCTCTGCCGGGCACCTGGCCTCGGCCACCTACAATCCCGAACGGAACAGGATTTCTTCCAGATGCAAGCTGCCACAAACTGGAAGATTTGCCTCCGTTTGAGGGCCAAAGGCCTCCTACAAACTGACATCAAGCACCTGGGCAGCTGACTTTACTTACCCCTGGAAACAGGCCATCATTTTTTTCCATCTCCCTCAGCCGGGCACCCGGCTCCGGCCACCTACAATCCCGAACGGAACAAAATTTCTTCCAGATGCAGGCTGCCACAAGCAGGAAGACTTACTTCCCTAGGAGGGCCAAAGGCCTCCTACAAACTGACACCAGGAACTTGGGCAGCTGACTTTACTTACCCCAGGAAACAGGCCATCCTTTGTGCCAAACTCCTTCTGCCGGGCACCAGGCCTCAGCCACCTACAATCCCGAACGGAACAGGATTTCTTCCAGATGCAAGCTGCCACAAACTGGAAGACTTACTTCCCTTGGAAGGTCAAAGGCCTCCTACAAACTGACATCAGGCACCTGGGCAGCTGACTTTACTTACCCCTGGAAACAGGCCATCCTTTTTTTCCCAAGTCCCTCAGCCGGGCACCCAGCTCCGGCCACCTACAATCCCGATCGGAACAGGATTTCTTCCAGATGCAAGCTGCCACAAGCAGGAATCTCTGCTTCCCATGGAGAGCCAAAGGCCTCCAACAAACTGACATCAGGCACCTGGGCAGCTGACTTTACTTACCCCTGGAAACAGGCCATCCTTTGTGCCCAAGTCCCTCAGCTGGGCACCAGGCCTCGGCCACCTACAATCCCGAACGGAACAGGATTTCTTCCAGATGCAAGCTGCCACAAACTGGAAGACTTACTTCCCTGGGAAGGCTAAACGCCTCGTATAAACTGACATCAGGCACCTGGGCAGCTGACTTTACTTACCCCTGGAAACAGGCCATCCTTTGTGCCCAACTCCCTCTGCGTGGCACCTGGCCTCGGTCACCTAGAATTCCGAACGGAGCAGGATTTCTTCCAGATGCAAGCTGCCATAAACTGGAAGACTAGCTTCCCTTGGAGGGCCAAAGGCCTCCTACAAACTGACACCAGGCACCTGGGCAGCTGACTTTACTTACCCCTGGAAACAGGCCATCCTTTTTTTCCATCTCCCTCAGCCGGGCACCCGGCTCCGGCCACCTACAATCTCGAACGGAGCAGGATTTCTTCCAGATGCAAGCTGCAACAAGCAGGAAGACTTACTTCCCTTGGAGGGCCAAAGGCCTCCTACAAACTGACATCAGGCACCTGGGCAGCTGACTTTACTTACCCCTGGAAACAGGCCATCCTTAGTGCCAAACTCCCTCAGCTGGGCACCAGGCCTCAGCCACCTACAATCCCGAACGGAACAGGATTTCTTCCAGATGCAAGCTGCCACAAACTGGAAGACTTACTTCCCTGGGAAGGCCAAACGCCTCGTATAAACTGACATCAGGCACCTGGGCAGCTGACTTTACTTACCCCTGGAAACAGGCCATCCTTTGTGCCCAACTCCCTCTGCCGGGCACCAGGCCTCGGCCACCTACAATTCCGAACGGAACAGGATTTCTTCCAGATGCAAGCTGCCAGAAACTGGAAGACTTACTTCCCTTGGAGGGCCAAAGGCCTCCTACAAACTGACACCAGGCACCTGGGCAGCTGACTTTACTTACCCCTGGAAACAGGCCATCCTTTGTTCCCAACTCCTTCTGCCGGGCACCAGGCCTCAGCCACCTACATTCCCAAACGGAACAGGATTTCTTCCAGATGCAAGCTGCCACAAACTGGAAGACTTACTTCCCTTGGAAGGTCAAAGGCCTCCTACAAACTGACATCAGGCACCTGGGCAGCTGACTTTACTTACCCCTGGAAACAGGCCATCCTTTGCGCCCAACTCCCTCTGCGGGGCACCTGGCCTCGGCCACCTACAATCCCGAACGGAACAGGATTTCTTCCAGATGCAAGCTGCCACAAACTGGAAGACTAGCTTCCCTTGGAGGGCCAAAGGCCTCCTACAAACTGACACCAGGCACCTGGGCAGCTGACTTTACTTACCCCTGGAAACAGGCCATCCTTTTTTTTCCATCTCCCTCAGCCGGGCACCCGGCTCCGGCCACCTACAATCCCGAACGGAACAGGATTTCTTCCAGATGCAAGCTGCCACAAGCAGGAAGACTTACTTCACTTGGAGGGCCAAAGGCCTCCTACAAACTGACATCAGGCACCTGGGCAGCTGACTTTACTTACCCCTGAAACAGGCCATCCTTAGTGCCAAACTCCCTCAGCTGGGCACCAGGCCTCAGCCACCTACAATCCCGAACGGAACAGGATTTCTTCCAGATGCAAGCTGCCACAAGCTGGAAGACTTGCTTGCCTTGGAGGGCCAAAGGCCTCCTACAAACTGACATCAAGCACCTGGGCAGCTGACTTTACTTACCCCTGGAAACAGGCCATCCTTTGTGCCCAACTCCCTCTGTTGGGCACCTGCCTCGACCACCTACAATTCCGAACGGAACAGGATTTCTTCCAGATGCAAGCTGCCACAAACTGGAAGACTAGCTTCTCTTGGAGGGCCAAAGGCCTCCTACAAACTGACATCAGGCACCTGGGCAGCTGACTTTAGTTACCCCTGGAAACAGGCCATCCTTTTTTTCCATCTCCCTCAGCCGGGCACCCGGCTTCGGCCACCTACAATCCCGAACGGAACAGGATTTCTTCCAGATGCAAGCTGCCACAAGCAGGAAGACTTACTTCCCTAGGAGGGCCAAAGGCCTCCTACAAACTGACACCAGGAACTTGGGCAGCTGACTTTACTTACCCCTGGAAACAGGCCATCCTTTGTGCCAAACTCCTTCTGCCGGGCACCAGGCCTCAGCCACCTACAATCCCGAACGGAACAGGATTTCTTCCAGATGCAAGCTGCCACAAACTGGAAGACTTACTTCCCTTGGAGGGCCAAAGGCCTCCTACAAACTGACATCAAGCACCTGGGCAGCTGACTTAACTTACCCCTGGAATCAGGCCATCCTTTGTGCCCAACTCCCTCTGCCGGGCACCAGGCCTCGGCCACCTACAATTCCGAACGGAACAGTATTTCTTCCAGATGCAAGCTGCCACAAACTGGAAGACTAGCTTCCCTTGGAGGGCCAAAGGCCTCCTACAAACTGACATCAGGCGCCTGGGCAGCTGACTTTACTTACCTCTGGAAACAGGCCATCCGTTGTTCCCAACTCCTTCTGCCGGGCACCAGGCCTCAGCCACCTACAATTCCGAACGGAACAGGATTTCTTCCAGATGCAAGCTGCCACAAACTGGAAGACTAGCTTCCCTTGGAGGGCCAAAGGCCTCCTACAAACTGACACCAGGCACCTGGGCAGCTGACTTTACTTACCCCTGGAAACAGGCCATTATTTTTGCCCAACTCCCTCTGCCGGGCACCTGGCCTCGGCCACCTACAATCCCGAACGGAACATGATTTCTTCCAGATGCAAGCTGCCACAAACTGGAAGATTTGCTTCCGTTGGAGGGCCAAAGGCCTCCTACAAACTGACATCAAGCACCTGGGCAGCTGACTTTACTTACCCCTGGAAACAGGCCATCCTTTGTGCCCAACTCCCTCTGCCGGGCACCTGGCCTCGACCACCTACAATTCCGAACGGAACAGGATTTCTTCCAGATGCAAGCTGCCACAAACTGGAAGACTTATTTCCCTGGGAAGGCCAAACGCCTCGTATAAACTGACATCAGGCACCTGGGCAGCTGACTTTACTTACCCCTGGAAACAGGCCATCCTTTGTTCCCAAGTCCCTCAGCCGGGCACCCAGCTCCGGCCACCTACAATCCCGATCGGAACAGGATTTCTTCCAGATGCAAGCTGCCACAAGCAGGAAGCTCTGCTTCCCATGGAGAGCCAAAGGCCTCCTACAAACTGACATCAGGCACCTGGGCAGCTGACTTTACTTACCCCTGGAAACAGGCCATCCTTTGTGCCCAACTCCCTCTGCGGGGCACCTGGCCTCGGCCACCTACAATTCCGAACGGAACAGGATTTCTTCCAGATGCAAGCTGCCACAAACTGGAAGACTAGCTTCCCTTGGAGGGCCAAAGGCCTCCTACAAACTGACACCAGGCACCTGGGCAGCTGACTTTACTTACCCCTGGAAACAGGCCATCCTTTTTTTCCATCTCCCTCAGCCGGGCACCCGGCTCCGGCCACCTACAATCCCGAACGGAACAGGATTTCTTCCAGATGCAAGCTGCCACAAGCAGGAAGACTTACTTCCCTTGGAGGGCCAAAGGCCTCCTACAAACTGACATCAGGCACCTGGGCAGCTGACTTTACTTACCCCTGGAAACAGGCCATCCTTTCTGCCCATCTCCCTCGTCAGGTCACCTGGCCTCGGCCACCTACAATCCCGAACGGAACAGGATTTCTTCCAGATGCAAGCTGCCACAAGCAGGAAGACTTACTTCCCTTGGAGGGCCAAAGGCCTCCTACAAACTGACATCAGGCACCTGGGCAGCTGACTTTACTTACCCCTGGAAACAGGCCATCCCTTGTTCCCAACTCCTTCTGCCGGGCACCAGGCCTCAGCCACCTACATTCCCAAATGGAACAGGATTTCTTCCAGATGCAAGCTGCCACAAACTGGAAGACTTACTTCCCTTGGAAGGTCAAAGGCCTCCTACAAACTAACATCAGGCACCTGGGCAGCTGACTTTACTTACCCCTGGAAACAGGCCATTATTTTTGCCCAACTCCCTCTGCCGGGCACCTGGCCTCAGCCACCTACAATCCCGAACGGAACAGGATTTCTTCCAGATGCAAGCTGCTACAAACTGGAAGATTTGCTTCCGTTGGAGGGCCAAAGGCCTCCTACAAACTGACATCAAGCACCTGGGCAGCTGACTTTACTTACCCCTGGAAACAGGCCATCCTTTGTGCCCAACTCCGTCTGCCGGGCACCTGGCTTTGACCACCTACAATTCCGAACGGAACAGGATTTCTTCCAGATGCAAGCTGCCACAAACTGGAAGACTAGCTTCCCTTGGAGGGCCAAAGGCCTCCTACAAACTGACATCAGGCACCTGGGCAGCTGACTTTACTTACCCCTGGAAACAGGCCATCATTTTTTTCCATCTCCCTCAGCCGGGCACCCGGCTTCGGCCACCTACAATCCCGAACGGAACAGGATTTCTTCCAGATGCAAGCTGCAAAAGCCGGAAGACTTACTTCCCTTGGAGGGCCAAAGGCCTCCTACAAACTGACACCAGGAACTTGGGCAGCTGACTTTACTTACCCCTGGAAACAGGCCATCCTTTGTGCCAAACTCCTTCTGCCGGGCACCAGGCCTCAGCCACCTACAATCCCGAACGGAACAGGATTTCTTCCAGATGCAAGCTGCCACAAACTGGAAGACTTACTTCCCTTGGAAGGTCAAAGGCCTCCTACAAACTGACATCAGGCACCTGGGCAGCTGACTTTACTTACCCCTGGAAACAGGCCATCCTTTGTGCCCAACTCCCTCTGCCGGGCACCAGGCCTCAACCACCTACAATCCCGAACAAAACAGGATTTCTTCCAGATTCAAGCTGCCACAAGCTGGAAGACTTGCTTCCCTTGGAGGGCCAAAGGCCTCCTACAAACTGACACCAGGCACCTGGGCAGCTGACTTTACTTACCCCTGGAAACAGGCCATCCTTTGTGCCCAACTCCCTCTGCCGGGCACCTGGCCTCGACCACCTACAATTCCGAACGGAACAGGATTTCTTCCAGATGCAAGCTGCCACAAACTGGAAGACTTATTTCCCTGGGAAGGCCAAACGCCTCGTATAAACTGACATCAGGCACCTGGGCAGCTGACTTTACTTACCCCTGGAAACAGGCCATCCTTTGTGCCCAACTCCCTCTGCGGAGCACCTGGCCTCGGTCACCTACAATTCCGAACGGAACAGGATTTCTTCCAGATGCAAGCTGCCACAAGCTGGAAGACTAGCTTCCCTTGGAGGGCCAAAGGCCTCCTACAAACTGACATCAAGCACCTGGGCAGCTGACTTTACTTACCCCTGGAAACAGGCCATCCTTTCTGCCCATCTCCCTTGTCAGGTTACCTGGCCTCGGCCACCTACAATCCCGAACGGAACAGGATTTCTTCCAGATGCAAGCAGCCAGAAACTGGAAGACTTACTTCCCTTGGAGGGCCAAAGGCCTCCTACAAACTGACATCAGGCACCTGGGCAGCTGACTTTACTTACCCCTGGAAACAGGCCATCCCTTGTTCCCAACTCCTTCTGCCGGGCACCAGGCCTCAGCCACCTACATTCCCAAATGGAACAGGATTTCTTCCAGATGCAAGCTGCCACAAACTGGAAGACTTACTTCCCTTGGAAGGTCAAAGGCCTCCTACAAACTGACATCAGGCACCTGGGCAGCTGACTTTACTTACCCCTGGAAACAGGCCATCCTTTGTGCCCAACTCCGTCTGCCGGGCACCTGGCTTTGACAACCTACAATTCCGAACAGAACAGGATTTCTTCCAGATGCAAGCTGCCACAAACTGGAAGACTAGCTTCCCTTGGAGGGCCAAAGGCCTCCTACAAACTGACATCAGGCACCTGGGCAGCTGACTTTACTTACCCCTGGAAACAGGCCATCCTTTTTTTCCATCTCCCTCAGCCGGGCACCCGGCTTCGGCCACCTACAATCCCGAACGGAACAGGATTTCTTCCAGATGCAAGCTGCCACAAGCAGGAAGACTTACTTCCCTTGGAGGGCCAAAGGCCTCCTACAAACTGACACCAGGAACTTGGGCAGCTGACTTTACTTACCCCAGGAAACAGGCCATCATTTGTGCCAAACTCCTTCTGCCGGGCACCAGGCCTCAGCCACCTACAATCCCGAACGGAACAGGATTTCTTCCAGATGCAAGCTGCCACAAACTGGAAGACTTACTTCCCTTGGAAGGTCAAAGGCCTCCTACAAACTGACATCAGGCACCTGGGCAGCTGACTTTACTTACCCCTGGAAACAGGCCATCCTTTGTTCCCAAGTCCCTCAGCCGGGCACCCAGCTCCGGCCACCTACAATCCCGATCGGAACAGGATTTCTTCCAGATGCAAGCTGCCACAAGCAGGAAGCTCTGCTTCCCATGGAGAGCCAAAGGCCTCCTACAAACTGACATCAGGCACCTGGGCAGCTGACTTTACTTACCCCTGGAAACAGGCCATCCTTTTTTTCCATCTCCCTCAGCCGGGCACCCGGCTCCGGCCACCTACAATCCCGAACGGAACAGGATTTCTTCCAAATGCAAGCTGCCACAAGCAGGAAGACTTACTTCCCTTGGAGGGCCAAAGGCCTCCTACAAACTGACATCAGGCACCTGGGCAGCTGACTTTACTTACCCCTGGAAACAGGCCATCCTTTCTGCCCATCTCCCTCGTCAGGTCACCTGGCCTCGGCCAACTACAATCCCGAACGGAACAGGATTTCTTCCAGATGCAAGCTGCCACAAGCAGGAAGACTTACTTCCCTTGGAGGGCCAAAGGCCTCCTACAAACTGACATCAGGCACCTGGGCAGCTGACTTTACTTACCCCTGGAAACAGGCCATCCCTTGTTCCCAACTCCTTCTGCCGGGCACCAGGCCTCAGCCACCTACATTCCCAAATGGAACAGGATTTCTTCCAGATGCAAGCTGCCACAAACTGGAAGACTAGCTTCCCTTGGAGGGCCAAAGGCCTCCTACAAACTAACATCAGGCACCTGGGCAGCTGACTTTACTTACCCCTGGAAACAGGCCATTATTTTTGCCCAACTCCCTCTGCCGGGCACCTGGCCTCAGCCACCAACAATCCCGAACGGAACAGGATTTCTTCCAGATGCAAGCTGCTACAAACTGGAAGATTTGCTTCCGTTGGAGGGCCAAAGGCCTCCTACAAACTGACATCAAGCACCTGGGCAGCTGACTTTACTTATCCCTGGAAACAGGCCATCCTTTGTGCCCAACTCCGTCTGCCGGGCACCTGGCTTTGACCACCTACAATTCCGAACGGAACAGGATTTCTTCCAGATGCAAGCTGCCACAAACTGGAAGACTAGCTTCCCTTGGAGGGCCAAAGGCCTCCTACAAACTGACATCAGGCACCTGGGCAGCTGACTTTACTTACCCCTGGAAACAGGCCATCCTTTTTTTCCATCTCCCTCAGCCGGGCACCCGGCTTCGGCCACCTACAATCCCGAACGGAACAGGATTTCTTCCAGATGCAAGCTGCAAAAGCAGGAAGCTCTGCTTCCCATGGAGAGCCAAAGGCCTCCAACAAACTGACATCAGGCACCTGGGCAGCTGACTTTACTTACCCCTGGAAACAGGCCATCCTTTGTGCCCAACTCCCTCTGCGGGGCACCTGGCCTCGGCCACCTACAATTCCGAACGGAACAGGATTTCTTCCAGATGCAAGCTGCCACAAACTGGAAGACTAGCTTCCCTTGGAGGGCCAAAGGCCTCCTACAAACTGACACCAGGCACCTGGGCAGCTGACTTTACTTACCCCTGGAAACAGGCCATCCTTTTTTTCCATCTCCCTCAGCCGGGCACCCGGCTCCGGCCACCTACAATCCCGAACGGAACAGGATTTCTTCCAGATGCAAGCTGCCACAAGCAGGAAGACTTATTTCCCTTGGAGGGCCAAAGGCCTCCTACAAACTGACATCAGGCACCTGGGCAGCTGACTTTACTTACCCCTGGAAACAGGCCATACTTTCTGCCCATCTCCCTCGTCAGGTCACCTGGCCTCGGCCACCTACAATCCAGAACGGAACAGGATTTCTTCCAGATGCAAGCTGCCACAAACTGGAAGACTTACTTCACTTGGAAGGTCAAAGGCCTCCTACAAACTGACATCAGGCACCTGGGCAGCTGACTTTACTTACCCCTGGAAACAGGCCATCCTTTGTGCCCAACTCCTTCTGCCGGGCACCTGGCTTTGACCACCTACAATTCCGAACGGAACAGGATTTCTTCCAGATGCAAGCTGCCACAAGCAGGAAGACTTGCTTGCCTTGGAGGGCCAAAGGCCTCCTACAAACTGACATCAAGCACCTGGGCAGCTGACTTTACTTACCCCTGGAAACAGGCCATCCTTTGTGCCCAACTCCCTCTGTTGGGCACCTGGCCTCGACCACCTACAATTCCGAATGGAACAGGATTTCTTCCAGATGCAAGCTGCCACAAACTGGAAGACTAGCTTCTCTTGGAGGGCCAAAGGCCTCCTACAAACTGACATCAGGCACCTGGGCAGCTGACTTTACTTACCCCTGGAAACAGGCCATCCTTTTTTTCCATCTCCCTCAGCCGGGCACCCGGCTTCGGCCACCTACAATCCCGAACGGAACAGGATTTCTTCCAGATGCAAGCTGCCACAAGCAGGAAGACTTACTTCCCTAGGAGGGCCAAAGGCCTCCTACAAACTGACACCAGGAACTTGGGCAGCTGACTTTACTTACCCCTGGAAACAGGCCATCCTTTGTGCCAAACTCCTTCTGCCGGGCACCAGGCCTCAGCCACCTACAATCCCGAACGGAACAGGATTTCTTCCAGATGCAAGCTGCCACAAACTGGAAGACTTACTTCCCTTGGAGGGCCAAAGGCCTCCTACAAACTGACATCAAGCACCTGGGCAGCTGACTTTACTTACCCCTGGAAACAGGCCATCCTTTGTGCCCAACTCCCTCTGCCGGGCACCAGGCCTCGGCCACCTACAATTCCGAACGGAACAGTATTTCTTCCAGATGCAAGCTGCCACAAACTGGAAGACTAGCTTCCCTTGGAGGGCCAAAGGCCTCCTACAAACTGACATCAGGCGCCTGGGCAGCTGACTTTACTTACCTCTGGAAACAGGCCATCCGTTGTTCCCAACTCCTTCTGCCGGGCACCAGGCCTCAGCCACCTACAATTCCGAACGGAACAGGATTTCTTCCAGATGCAAGCTGCCACAAACTGGAAGACTAGCTTCCCTTGGAGGGCCAAAGGCCTCCTACAAACTGACACCAGGCACCTGGGCAGCTGACTTTACTTACCCCTGGAAACAGGCCATTATTTTTGCCCAACTCCCTCTGCCGGGCACCTGGCCTCGGCCACCTACAATCCCGAACGGAACATGATTTCTTCCAGATGCAAGCTGCCACAAACTGGAAGATTTGCTTCCGTTGGAGGGCCAAAGGCCTCCTACAAACTGACATCAAGCACCTGGGCAGCTGACTTTACTTACCCCTGGAAACAGGCCATCCTTTGTGCCCAACTCCCTCTGCCGGGCACCTGGCCTCGACCACCTACAATTCCGAACGGAACAGGATTTCTTCCAGATGCAAGCTGCCACAAACTGGAAGACTTATTTCCCTGGGAAGGCCAAACGCCTCGTATAAACTGACATCAGGCACCTGGGCAGCTGACTTTACTTACCCCTGGAAACAGGCCATCCTTTGTGCCCAACTCCCTCTGCGGAGCACCTGGCCTCGGTCACCTACAATTCCGAACGGAACAGGATTTCTTCCAGATGCAAGCTGCCACAAGCTGGAAGACTTGCTTGCCTTGGAGGGCCAAAGGCCTCCTACAAACTGACATCAAGCACCTGGGCAGCTGACTTTACTTACTTCTGGAAACAGGCCATCCTTTCTGCCCATCTCCCTTGTCAGGTTACCTGGCCTCGGCCACCTACAATCCCGAACGGAACAGGATTTCTTCCAGATGCAAGCAGCCAGAAACTGGAAGACGTACTTCCCTTGGAGGGCCAAAGGCCTCCTACAAACTGACATCAGGCACCTGGGCAGCTGACTTTACTTACCCCTGGAAACAGGCCATCCCTTGTTCCCAACTCCTTCTGCCGGGCACCAGGCCTCAGCCACCTACATTCCCAAATGGAACAGGATTTCTTCCAGATGCAAGCTGCCACAAACTGGAAGACTTACTTCCCTTGGAAGGTCAAAGGCCTCCTACAAACTGACATCAGGCACCTGGGCAGCTGACTTTACTTACCCCTGGAAACAGGCCATCCTTTGTGCCCAACTCCGTCTGCCGGGCACCTGGCTTTGACCACCTACAATTCCGAACAGAACAGGATTTCTTCCAGATGCAAGCTGCCACAAACTGGAAGACTAGCTTCCCTTGGAGGGCCAAAGGCCTCCTACAAACTGACATCAGGCACCTGGGCAGCTGACTTTACTTACCCCTGGAAACAGGCCATCCTTTTTTTCCATCTCCCTCAGCCGGGCACCCGGCTTCGGCCACCTACAATCCCGAACGGAACAGGATTTCTTCCAGATGCAAGCTGCCACAAGCAGGAAGACTTACTTCCCTTGGAGGGCCAAAGGCCTCCTACAAACTGACACCAGGAACTTGGGCAGCTGACTTTACTTACCCCAGGAAACAGGCCATCATTTGTGCCAAACTCCTTCTGCCGGGCACCAGGCCTCAGCCACCTACAATCCCGAACGGAACAGGATTTCTTCCAGATGCAAGCTGCCACAAACTGGAAGACTTACTTCCCTTGGAAGGTCAAAGGCCTCCTACAAACTGACATCAGGCACCTGGGCAGCTGACTTTACTTACCCCTGGAAACAGGCCATCCTTTGTTCCCAAGTCCCTCAGCCGGGCACCCAGCTCCGGCCACCTACAATCCCGATCGGAACAGGATTTCTTCCAGATGCAAGCTGCCACAAGCAGGAAGCTCTGCTTCCCATGGAGAGCCAAAGGCCTCCTACAAACTGACATCAGGCACCTGGGCAGCTGACTTTACTTACCCCTGGAAACAGGCCATCCTTTGTGCCCAACTCCCTCTGCGGGGCACCTGGCCTCGGCCACCTACAATTCCGAACGGAACAGGATTTCTTCCAGATGCAAGCTGCCACAAACTGGAAGACTAGCTTCCCTTGGAGGGCCAAAGGCCTCCTACAAACTGACACCAGGCACCTGGGCAGCTGACTTTACTTACCCCTGGAAACAGGCCATCCTTTTTTTCCATCTCCCTCAGCCGGGCACCCGGCTCCGGCCACCTACAATCCCGAACGGAACAGGATTTCTTCCAGATGCAAGCTGCCACAAGCAGGAAGACTTACTTCCCTTGGAGGGCCAAAGGCCTCCTACAAACTGACATCAGGCACCTGGGCAGCTGACTTTACTTACCCCTGGAAACAGGCCATCCTTTCTGCCCATCTCCCTCGTCAGGTCACCTGGCCTCGGCCACCTACAATCCCGAACGGAACAGGATTTCTTCCAGATGCAAGCTGCCACAAGCAGGAAGACTTACTTCCCTTGGAGGGCCAAAGGCCTCCTACAAACTGACATCAGGCACCTGGGCAGCTGACTTTACTTACCCCTGGAAACAGGCCATCCCTTGTTCCCAACTCCTTCTGCCGGGCACCAGGCCTCAGCCACCTACATTCCCAAATGGAACAGGATTTCTTCCAGATGCAAGCTGCCACAAACTGGAAGACTTACTTCCCTTGGAAGGTCAAAGGCCTCCTACAAACTAACATCAGGCACCTGGGCAGCTGACTTTACTTACCCCTGGAAACAGGCCATTATTTTTGCCCAACTCCCTCTGCCGGGCACCTGGCCTCAGCCACCTACAATCCCGAACGGAACAGGATTTCTTCCAGATGCAAGCTGCTACAAACTGGAAGATTTGCTTCCGTTGGAGGGCCAAAGGCCTCCTACAAACTGACATCAAGCACCTGGGCAGCTGACTTTACTTACCCCTGGAAACAGGCCATCCTTTGTGCCCAACTCCCTCTGCCGGGCACCTGGCTTTGACCACCTACAATTCCGAACGGAACAGGATTTCTTCCAGATGCAAGCTGCCACAAACTGGAAGACTAGCTTCCCTTGGAGGGCCAAAGGCCTCCTACAAACTGACATCAGGCACCTGGGCAGCTGACTTTACTTACCCCTGGAAACAGGCCATCCTTTTTTTCCATCTCCCTCAGCCGGGCACCCGGCTTCGGCCACCTACAATCCCGAACGGAACAGGATTTCTTCCAGATGCAAGCTGCAAAAGCAGGAAGACTTACTTCCCTTGGAGGGCCAAAGGCCTCCTACAAACTGACACCAGGAACTTGGGCAGCTGACTTTACTTACCCCTGGAAACAGGCCATCCTTTGTGCCAAACTCCTTCTGCCGGGCACCAGGCCTCAGCCACCTACAATCCCGAACGGAACAGGATTTCTTCCAGATGCAAGCTGCCACAAACTGGAAGACTTACTTCCTTGGAAGGTCAAAGGCCTCCTACAAACTGACATCAGGCAGCTGGGCAGCTGACTTTACTTACCCCTGGAAACAGGCCATCCTTTGTTCCCAAGTCCCTCAGCCGGGCACCCAGCTCCGGCCACCTACAATCCCGATCGGAACAGGATTTCTTCCAGATGCAAGCTGCCACAAGCAGGAATCTCTGCTTCCCATGGAGAGCCAAAGGCCTCCAACAAACTGACATCAGGCACCTGGGCAGCTGACTTTACTTACCCCTGGAAACAGGCCATCCTTTGTGCCCAACTCCCTCTGCCGGGCACCTGGCCTCGACCACCTACAATTCCGAACGGAACAGGATTTCTTCCAGATGCAAGCTGCCACAAACTGGAAGACTTATTTCCCTGGGAAGGCCAAACGCCTCGTATAAACTGACATCAGGCACCTGGGCAGCTGACTTTACTTACCCCTGGAAACAAGCCATCCTTTGTGCCCAACTCCCTCTGCGGAGCACCTGGCCTCGGTCACCTACAATTCCGATCGGAACAGGATTTCTTCCAGATGCAAGCTGCCACAAGCTGGAAGACTAGCTTCCCTTGGAGGGCCAAAGGGCCTCCTACAAACTGACATCAAGCACCTGGGCAGCAGACTTTACTTACCCCTGGAAACAGGCCATCCTTTCTGCCCATCTCCCTTGTCAGGTTACCTGGCCTCGGCCACCTACAATCCCGAACGGAACAGGATTTCTTCCAGATGCAAGCAGCCAGAAACTGGAAGACTTACTTCCCTTGGAGGGCCAAAGGCCTCCTACAAAACTGACATCAGGCACCTGGGCAGCTGACTTTACTTACCCCTGGAAACAGGCCATCCCCTTGTTCCCAACTCCTTCTGCCGGGCACCAGGCCTCAGCCACCTACATTCCCAAATGGAACAGGATTTCTTCCAGATGCAAGCTGCCACAAACTGGAAGACTTACTTCCCTTGGAAGGTCAAAGGCCTCCTACAAACTGACATCAGGCACCTGGGCAGCTGACTTTACTTACCCCTGGAAACAGGCCATCCTTTCTGCCCATCTCCCTCGTCAGGTCACCTGGCCTCGGCCACCTACAATCCGAACGGAACAGGATTTCTTCCAGATGCAAGCTGCCACAAGCAGGAAGACTTACTTCCCTTGGAGGGCCAAAGGCCTCCTACAAACTGACATCAGGCACCTGGGCAGCTGACTTTACTTACCCCTGGAAACAGGCCATCCCTTGTTCCCAACTCCTTCTGCCGGGCACCAGGCCTCAGCCACCTACATTACCAAATGGAACAGGATTTCTTCCAGATGCAAGCTGCACAAGCAGGAATCTCTGCTTCCCATGGAGAGCCAAAGGCCTCCAACAAACTGACATCAGGCACCTGGGCAGCTGACTTTACTTACCCCTGGAAACAGGCCATCCTTTGTGCCCAACTCCCTCTGCGGGCACCTGGCCTCGGCCACCTACAATTCCGAACGGAACAGGATTTCTTCCAGATGCAAGCTGCCACAAACTGGAAGACTAGCTTCCCTTGGAGGGCCAAAGGCCTCCTACAAACTGACACCAGGCACCTGGGCAGCTGACTTTACTTACCCCTGGAAACAGGCCATCCTTTTTTTCCATCTCCTTCAGGCCGGGCACCCGGCTCCGGCCACCTACAATCCCGAACGGAACAGGATTTCTTCCAGATGCAAGCTGCCCAACAAGCAGGAAGACTTATTTCCCTTGGAGGGCCAAAGGCCTCCTACAAACTGACATCAGGCACCTGGGCAGCTGACTTTACTTACCCCTGGAAACAGGCCATACTTCTGCCCATCTCCCTCGTCAGGTCACCTGCCTCGGCCACCTACAATCCAGAACGGAACAGGATTTCTTCCAGATGCAAGCTGCCACAAACTGAAGACTTACTTCACTTGGAAGGTCAAAGGCCTCCTACAAACTTACATCAGGCACCTGGGCAGCTGACTTTACTTACCCCTGGAAACAGGCCATCCTTTGTGCCCAACTCCTTCTGCCGGGCACCTGGCTTTTGACCACCTACAATTCCGAACGGAACAGGATTTCTTCCAGATGCAAGCTGCCACAAGCAGGAAGACTTACTTCCCTAGGAGGGCCAAAGGCCTCCTACAAACTGACACCAGGAACTTGGGCAGCTGACTTTACTTACCCCCGGAAACAGGCCATCCTTTGTGCCAAACTCCTTCTGCCGGGCACCAGGCCTCAGCCACCTACAATCCCGAACGGAACAGGATTTCTTCAGATGCAAGCTGCCACAAACTGGAAGACTTACTTCCCTTGGAAGGTCAAAGGCCTCCTACAAACTGACATCAGGCACCTGGGCAGCTGACTTTACTTACCCCTGGAAACAGGCCATCCTTTGTTCCAAGTCCCTCAGCCGGGCACCCAGCTCCGGCCACCTACAATCCCGATCGGAACAGGATTTCTTCCAGATGCAAGCTGCCACAAGCAGGAAGCTCTGCTTCCCATGGAGAGCCAAAGGCCTCCTACAAACTGACATCAGGGCACCTGGGCAGCTGACTTTACTTACCCTGGAAACAGGCCATCCTTTGTGCCCAACTCCCTCTACCGGGCACCTGGCCTCAACCACCTACAATCCCGAACGGAACAGGATTTCTTCCAGATGCAAGCTGCCACAAGCAGGAAGCCTGGCTACCCATGGAGGGCAAAAGGCCTCCTACAAACTGACATCAGGCACCTGGGCAGCTGACTTTACTTACCCCTGGAAACAGGCCATTATTTTTGCCCAACTCCCTCTGCCGGGCACCTGGCCTCGGCCACCTACAATCCCGACGGAACAGGATTTCTTCCAGATGCAAGCTGCCACAAACTGGAAGATTTGCTTCCGTTGGCGGGCGAAAGGCCTCCTACAAACTGACATCAAGCACCTGGGCAGCTGACTTTACTTACCCCTGGAAACAGGCCATCCTTTGTGCCCAACTCCCTCTGCCGGGCACCAGGCCTCGGCCACCTACAATCCGAATGGAACAGGATTTCTTCCAGGTGCAAGCTGCCACAAACTGGAAGACTTACTTCCCTGGAAGGCCAAACGCCTCGTATAAACTGACATCAAGCACTTGGGCAGCTGACTTTACTTACCCCTGGAAACAGGCCATCCTTTGTGCCCAACTCCCTCTGCCGGGCACCAGGCCTCGGCCACCTACAATCCCGAACGGAACAGGATTTCTTCCAGATGCAAGCTGCCACAAACTGGAAGACTTACTTCTCTTGGAAGGTCAAAGGCCTCCTACAAACTGACATCAGGCACCCTGGCAGCTGACTTTACTTACCCCTGGAAACAGGCCATCCTTTGTTCCCAAGTCCCTCAGCCGGGCACCAGCTCCGGCCACCTACAATCCCGATCGGAACAGGATTTCTTCCAGATGCAAGCTGCCACAAGCAGGAAGCTCTGCTTACCATGGAGAGCCAAAGGCCTCCTACAAACTGACATCAGGCACCTGGGCAGCTGACTTTACTTACCCCTGGAAACAGGCCATCCTTTGTGCCCAACTCCCTCTGCGGGGCACCTGGCCTCGGCCACCTACAATTCCGAACGGAACAGGATTTCTTCCAGATGCAAGCTGCCACAAACTGGAAGACTAGCTTCCCTTGGAGGGCCAAAGGCCTCCTACAAACTGACACCAGGCACCTGGGCAGCTGACTTTACTTACCCCTGGAAACAGGCCATCCTTTTTTTCCATCTCCCTCAGCCGGGCACCCGGCTCCGGCCACCTACAATCCCGAACGGAACAGGATTTCTTCCAGATGCAAGCTGCCACAAGCAGGAAGATTTACTTCCTTGGAGGGCCAAAGGCCTCCTACAAACTGACATCAGGCACCTGGGCAGCTGACTTTACTTACCCCTGGAAACAGGCCATCCTTAGTGCCAAACTCCCTCAGCAGGGCACCAGCCTCAGCCACCTACAATCCCGAACGGAACAGGATTTCTTCCAGATGCAAGCTGCACAAGCTGGAAGACTTGCTTGCCTTGGAGGGCCAAAGGCCTCCTACAAACTGACATCAAGCACCTGGGCAGCTGACTTTACTTACCCCTGGAAACAGGGCCATTATTTTTGCCCAACTCCCTCTGCCGGGCACCTGGCCTCGGCCACCTACAATCCCGAACGGAACAGGATTTCTTCCAGATGCAAGCTGCCACAAACTGGAAGACTTACTTCCGTTGGAGGGCCAAAGGCCTCCTACAAACTGACATCAAGCACCTGGGCAGCTGACTTTACTTACCCCTGGAAACAGGCCATCCTTTGTTCCCAACTCACTCAGCCGGGCACCAGGCCTCGGCCACCTACGATCCTAAATGGAACAGGATTTCTTCCAGATGCAAGCTGCCACAAACTGGAAGACTACCTTCCCTTAGAAGGCCAAAGGCCTGCTACAAACTGACATCAGGCACCTGGGCAGCTGACTTTACTTAACCCTGGAAAACAGTCCATCTTTTGTTCCCAACTCCCTCTGCCGGGCACCAGGCCTCGGCCACCTACAATCCCGAACGGAACAGCATTTCTGCCAGATGCAAGTTGCCACAAGCAAAAAGCCTGGTTTCCCATGGAGGGCCAAAGGCCTCCTACAAACTGACATCAGGCACCTGGGCAGCTGACGTTACTTACCCCTGGAAACAGGCCATCCTTTGTTCCCAACTCCCTCTGCCGGGCACCCGGCTTCAGCCACCTAGAATCTTGAATGGAACAGGATTTTTTCCAGATGCAAGCTGCCTTGAAACGGAAGACTAGCATCACTTGGGGGGCCATAGGCCTGCAACAAACTGACATCAGTCACCTGGGCAGCTGACTTTACTTACACCTGGAAACAGGCCATCCTTTGTGCCCAACTCCCTCTGCCGGGCACGTGGCCTCGGCCACCTACAATCCCAAACGGAACAGGATTACTTCCAGATGCAAGCTGCCACAAGGTGGAAGGATGGCTTCCCATGGAGGAACAATTGCCATCTGCAAACTGACATCAGGCACCTGGGCAGCTGACTTTACTTACCCCTGGAAACAGGCCATCCTTTGTGCCCAACTCCTTCTGCTGGGCACCCTGCTCCGTGCACCTACAATCCCGAACGGAACAGGATTTCTTCCAGATGCAAGCTGCCACAAGCAGGAAGCCTGGCTTCCCATGGAGGGCCAAAGGCCTCCTACAAACTGACATCAGGCACCTGGGCAGCTGACGTTACTTACCCCTAAAAACAGGCCATCCTTTGTTCCCAACTCCCTCTGCCGGGCACCCGGCTTCAGCCTCCTACAATCTTGAACAGAACTGGATTTTTTCCAGATGCAAGCTGCCTTGAACAGGAAGACTAGCATCACTTGGGGGGCCATAGGCCTGCAACAAACTTACATCAGGCACCTGGGCAGCTGACTTTACTTACCCCTGGAAAAAGGCCATCCTTTGTGCCCAACTCCCTCTGCCGGGCACCTTATCTCGGCCACCTACAATCCCGAACGGAACAGGATTTCTTCCAGATGCAAGCTGCCACAAACTGGAAGACTTGCTTCACTTGGAGGGGCAAAGGCCTCCTACAAACTGACACCAGGCACCTGGGCAGCTGACTTTACTTACCCTTGGAAACAGACCATCCTTTGTTCCCAACTCCCTCTGCCGGGCACCTGGCCTCGGCCACCTACAATCCCGAACGGAACAGGATTTCTGCCAGATGCAAGCTGCCACAAGCAGGAAGCCTGGCTTCCCATGGAGGGCCAAGGCCTCCTACAAACTGACATCAGGCCCCTGGGCAGCTGACTTTACTTACCCCTGGAAACAGGCCATTTTTGTACCCAACTCCCTCTTCCGGGCACCCGGCTCCGTGCACCTACAATCCCGAACGGAACAGTATTTCTTCCAGATGCAAGCTGCCACAAGCAGGAAGCCTTGTTTCCCATGGAGAACCAATTGCCACCTGCAAACTGACATCAGGCACCTGGGCAGCTGACTTTACTTACACCTGGAAACAGGCCATCCTTTGTGCCCAACTCCCTCTGCCGGGCACCAGGGCTCGGCTACCTACAATCCCAAACGGAACAGGATTCTTCCAGATGCAAGCTGCCACAAGCTGGAAGACTAGCTTCCCATGGAGGGCCAAAGGCCTCCTACAAACTGACATCAGGCACCTGGGCAGCTGACTTAACTTAGCCCAGGAAACAGGCCATCCTTTGTGCCCAACTCCCTCAGCAGGGCACCCGGATCCGGCCACCTACAATCCCGAAAGGAACAGGATTTCTTCCAGATGCAAGCTGCCACAAGCAGGAAGCCTGGCTTCCCATGGAGGGCCAAAGGCCTCCTACAAACTGACATCAGGCACCTGGGCAGCTGACTTTACTTACCCCTGGAAACAGGCCATCCTTTGTGCCCAACTCCCTCTGCCGGGCACCAGGCCTCGGCCACCTACAATCCCAAACGGAACAGGATTTCTTCCAGATGCAAGCTGCCACAAGCTGGAAGCCTGGCTTCCCTTGGAGGGCCAAAGGCCTCCTACAAACTGACATCAGGCACCTGGGCAGCTGACTTTACTTACCCCTGGAAACAGGCCATTTTTTGTACCCAACTCCCTCTTCCGGGGCACCCGGCTCCGTGCACCTACAATCCCGAACGGAACAGTATTTCTTCCAGATGCAAGCTGCCACAAGCAGGAAGCCTGGTTTCCCATGGAGAAACAATTGCCACCTGCAAACTGACATCAGGCACCTGGGCAGCTGACTTTACTTACCCCTGGAAACAGGCCATCCTTTGTGCCCAACTCCCTCTGCCGGGCACAAGGCCTCAGCCACCTACTATCCCGAACGTAACAGGTTTAATTCCACATGCAAGCTGCCACGAGCTGGAAACGTGGCTTCCCATGGAGGACTAGTAGACACCTGAAAACTGACATCAGGCACCTGGGCAACTGACTTTACTTACCCCTGGAAACAGGCCATCCTTTGTGCCCAACTCCCTCTGCCGGGCACCTAGCCTCGGCCAACTACAATCCCGAACGGAACAGGATTTCTTCCAGATGCAAGCTGCCACAAGCTGGAAACGTGGCTTCACTTGGAGGACCAAAGGCCTCCTACAAACTGACATCAGGCATTTGGGCAGCTGACTTTACTTAGCCCTGGTAACAGCCCCTTCCTTTGTGTCCAACTCCCTCAGCCGGGCACCCAACTCCGGCCACCTACAATCCCGAACGGAATAGGATTTCTTCCAGATGCAAGCTGCCACAAGCAAGAAGCCTGGCTTCCCATGGAGGGCCAAAGGCCTCCTACAAACTGACATCAGGCACCTGGGCAGCTGACTTTACTTACCCCTGGAAACAGGCCATCCTTTGTGCCCAACTCCCTCTGCGGGCACCAGGCCTCGGCCACCTACAATCCCGAACGGAACAGCATTTCTTCCAGATGCAAGCTGCCACAAGCAGGAAACTTGGCTTGCCATGGAGGACCAATAGACACCTGAAAAACTGACATCAGGCACCTGGGCAGCTGACTTTACTTACCCCTGGAAACAGGCCATCCTTTGTGCCCAACTCCCTCTGCCGGGCACCAGGCCTCGGCC
>NW_027094707.1:0-57500 GCF_029207755.1 Chamaea fasciata
TTTCTTTTCTTTTGCCCTTTTCTCTTTCTTTTGCTCTTTTCTCCTTCTCTTCTCTTCTCTTCTCTTCTCTTCTCTTCTCTTCTCTTCTCTTCTCTTCTCTTCTCTTCTCTTCTCTTCTCTTCTCTTCTCTTCTCTTCTCTTCTCTTCTCTTCTCTTCTCTTCTCTTCCCTTCCCCTTCCCCTTCCCCTTCCCCTTCCCCTTCCCCTTCCCCTTCCCCTTCCCCTTCCCCTTCCCCTTTCCTTCTAACATACAGTACAAGTTTAAGGACTTAGGTCAGAGAAAACTGTTCACATCATTTTGGTGCTAAGACTTAAATCTCCAGCTTTTTCTAACTCCCATTGGGCAAAAACATGAAAGAGAAATAAATATTTACAAGTTGGCATGAGCACAGAGTGAAGAGAGGAACTAAAAATATGCTAGTGGTCTAATGCTGTCCATAAATCACTAGAAAAGAAGAGTGTCTGTTGTCACATGCCTCAGGAATTGCTATAAAGTAGGTAGGGGAGAGAAAATCTATCCACAGGCTAAGTTATATACCATTTTAATAGTGCCTAACCTTTTTTTGGTTGCAGGATTTTCCAAGTGGTGCATACAAAAGACGAGGAGATGGAGACAGAAATAGATAGGGAGACGTAGTAGTCTTTTCTCTCCAGAAGAAAGAATGGGCTTTCCCAATCTCATTGAGGCACTAAGCATAGCGGAGCCACACACACGTACAACACAGCCTAGAGAAATGGGTGTGCTCTATCAGGCTCCCTCTCTGAGAGCAGAATTCATAACATCAGGTTGTTCTCCTGCTACTCAGACAGTCTTGGTGTGAGTCAAAGCCTCTGAATGGGATTCACAGGAACCAGGAGTGAGATGGGGCAACTAATGCAGCCAGTAAGAAATTTTAAGTAGAGAGAATATCTTTGATTTAAACATTATTCTTATCCTCCAAAGAGGATGTCTCTGTAAAATAGGGATCTAAATTCCCAACGTCTATCTGGAACAGGAGGCAAACCAACATGCAGAGTCAAAGCACTGATGGAGACCTACCTTAAGAGCCAAAGGTCATGAGAGGCTGCCAGATTCAATTATTTTTTTTCAGATTATCAGGACTTTTCTGTCCCAATTGAAAGTAAATCAAACAAATTAATAGCAATCATTGGCCACATCAGATAATAACAGTTGTGGAAGAATGAATGCTTGTTTGTTTATTAAAGTTCCTTTCCACATAATCAGCTTTTGCTACCAGACTAAAAAATCCCTGAACAAAATAGGTTTACTGGGATGAAAAAGTCCTTTCCACTGCTAAGTTACCTTGGGGAAATTAACCAAACAAAGCAATATTTCAAAAGAAAACAAATAAATTGCATTGAAATGAAAATGGTGGGGTTTTTAGCAAAGTGAAATAGATTTGATGATTTTGTCCTTGAAATAATCTTGGGTCTTTTCTGGAGTTTGTTAAATCTGTCAAAACATGGACAAGGAAAAGATTACTTTGATTAAAAGTGTATTTTCACTTTAGATTTCCTGGTGACACAGTCAATGATTTCTGCATAGATTTACTTGAAATTATTATGTGAACACTTTTTAGAATATCACTCCACTCTCTCTTGCCAAAGCATCAGCAGTAATAAATAAACTCAATGAAAATGACACTTTAGTTAAGAGAAAGGCTATTAAAAGAGCTAAAAGTGTTTATGATAAACTCTCTGCTGGGTCTTAGAAAACCTCTCTGTGATCAGTATCATATATAGCCTGTCACTGGAAAGTAGATAAACTGCTGAAGTGATACCATCTGGCATATCCTATGCTCCAAATAACAATTATCATCTGAATATACTGAAAGATAACTACATTGTTGATTTTTTTTTCCTGTGGGGCTTTGTCTAAATTACTTTTTATTAAAAAATAACATAAAGCCCAATGGAATTCAACCTGTAGGATTTTTTTTGACCCATGTTAAGGACAGTAAACTACTGACTGATTACCAGAAAATATTGTAAGACATTTCCCTAGGGTGTCTTGTTTTTTTTTTTCTTTCTATCTGTATTTGTAATTACTTTCCTGGCTGCCTATCTGCTTGGTAGCCCAGAAATTGTATCTCACTCAAACCCTACTTGCATACTTTTTAGTTTATTACGTAATACCAAGTTCCTGATTTGCAATGCATAATGCCCTGTCTCCTGTGATAACTTTGTCTCTCTAACAGGACAGATGCTACCTACAAAAGCCACAAGCAGCAAAGTGAAGCAGCCCTTCCTTGTTGTTGCACAACTTTTTAACTGTTTGGCAGGGGAAGAAGGGAGGAAAGGTGTACTGCTGCTGTCCCACTGTTGTATTATCAGCCATGAAACTAGGGGACAGGAGGCCAGGACTAGGTCTGCAGGAAGTCACGTTCTGTGAAGGAAGGATAGGTGAACTGAACACCAGCTTGTTTATACATGGCACCCAGAGTCACTGGAAGAGGCCTGCAGCTATTTAGGGAACACAGAGGATGAAACCAGAAGGAGAATTGGACTAGCAGAAGATTAAAGAACAGGAAGTCCAAAAAGAGCCATAAAGCTAAGGCTGAAGATTTGATTCAAAAGAAGGAACAATCTATTAAAAGACTCTTGAAAAAGATTAGTGTGGTCAAAATAAAATGCTATTTCCGATAAAGAGGATATCATATTCATTTCAGAATTTGTGGAATTGTGGGTTTGGTTTTGCTGGTTTTTATACAAATTAGTCCATGTATTGGAAATTCCTATTTTCTTCAGTTGCTTGTTTACTATATGTGGGTTGTGGGCCCCACAAGTAGAGCTTCTTGTCTCCCTCATGCCCAGCTCCACCAGGTCCAAGTGCCCTGCCTGGCCCTTCAAAGAGCATGTCAGAGACATGCCATGTTCCTTGTTCCTGGGATGAGTCATGCTACCCAAGGGTTTTCCGGGAGGAGACAGTCACCTAGGAGGTGCCCGGGAGGTACAAGAAGTTGCCTCAGAGGAGAGATTGAGGACTTAGGAGAAAACATTGGAAGATCAAGGACTTAGGAGAAAACATTGGATGCAGTGGGAGAATCTTGTCCCCACCACAGGAGGCTTTCTTCTGCCAGTACACCATTTGCTGTCTCTAAAGTAGTCTCCCTGATTACCCACTTTAAGGCAAAAACTCCTAATGAATATATCTAATAATAAAATAACTGTAGTGAAACTAGTAAGTGGAAAACTATCTCCCAGGTTAACAGCTCTTCTGTTAGATAGGTTTTATTTATGCTAGGCTGGAACCAGTCAAAAAAGCTGCTGTGTTAAATGTACAGGCTGTATATGGCTGCATAAGCCCACTTTACTGAGGCTAACTTTATCAGTCCTTGACCAATGTTTACCTTTACCAATAAGACTACTGTAAATAATTAAAAGACTTCTTTGTTTCCTTTCTAGTTTGTGTGTTGTAGGGCTGGTTTATTGTTGTTGGGTGGCAAGTTACAAGGATTTCCTAGGCCAGCTCATTTATTTTATTTGGCTATTGGGCCTTGTTGCCATTTGGAAATTTCCTGATTTGAGTTGTGTTTTCTGGGCTGTTTTCAGAGGCCTTTGAGCATGAGCAGTGTAAAGGGAGAAACTTTGATGGTTAATAAAAAACTGTGGCTTTTGGGAAAAGCCTCACACAGCAGCCCTGCTGCCACCGTTCAACTCGTGGTATCTGACATCACCAGCCTCCTAACCCTTCATTATCCTGACATCATTAAACAAAGGTTGCTAAAAGTGGTGTGGGAGATCAGGAGATGAAAAGCAGAGGCCACCTATCAATAATAACTTCATGAATACTTATGGTCCCAAATGAAGGCATCATCCTTCTTAAAATATGCTGGGAAAAAAAAGACGGAGAAATCCCAAAGAAGGGACCCCAGATGATGGCAGAGACCTGAAAAAGAACAAATAATTGACACCAACTCTTCCTGGTCACTGGGTGGGTCCTAAATACTAGGTCATTTTCCTCCTGATAGTGCAGTGTGAAGAAGGTAGAGAGTTTGAAATTAGAAATATCAACAAATACATTATTGATGGCAGGTGGAAGGAATTTCTGGTGGCAGAGACCTGAAAAGTGTTTTAATGCCACCCATGTCAAAGAGAGTCCACATGGGGGATAGTCAAGAACTGTCTGGATGCAATCCTGAACAATGTGCTCCAGGGTGACCCAGATTAAACATGAAGGCTGGACCAGGTCACCCACTGTGGTACTAGCCAACCTGACTAATTCTGAGATTCTGTGATTCACAAAATTAGTGCAAGATGTTAGTATTGGTTTCCTCATTTGCCAGATCTATAGAAGAGGTCTATAAGATAATGTGTAATAATATGGTACAAATGATGAATTTTGCATTTCCCAATCTGATTATTCTACTCAGCCACACTCTGATTCTATATCACAAGTTCAAAAATGAACCATACACTTCCTCCTACCTTCAAAGCCCTCTTAAGAAAACATGACCATTCAGGCCAAAGAACAGATGAGGCAATTCATAGTAAATAAGTCTAAATCCAGCCTGATTTTGTTCAGTCTGTGTCCTTTCAGATGTGACAGCTGATGGTGCCAGTTAGTATGAACCGTGCCACTGCCTCTGTGCTACGGCTGTATTTTGCAGGCTGGAATGCTGAACTGACAAACAGGTTTTGCTGTTTGCCATGTGCTCCTGCATTTGCTCATCCATCTGGATTGATATGCCTAGCAAGAGATTAGCTCAACAGGCCCTTGATCCTTTGCAAAGGCCTCTAGGCAGTTCCGTCTCACACATGATAAATAATAAATAACATTAATGGAATGCCAGGAATGTCATTAATAATTTTCAGATATGTAATTCATATTTAGAAGCATTTCAGACATTATAAAATGCTCATGGAGTGTTGACATGGAAATGATTGTCTGAGTGTGTGACAATGAAGGAATCATGGCCAGTAAGAATGTGTCACAATTGTTGTCCGGCCTTTTTTAGGGGAGAGGGGGGGTTGTTGCTATGTTGCTCTTTTTTTTACCTGAGACTAATTAAAACTGACTGAAAACTTGACAGATGAACACTGATAAGAACTGAGCTTATAACTTAAAAGCTCATGACCATGAACAGGACTACTGAGGTTGTTCAAGGCTAACGATATCAATACAAGTAGTTCATGCAAATAATGAGACTCTGGACCTAACAAATGAGTCATTACAGATGGTCTGAATGTAAAATCAATTGACAGCAAATGGGTCCATCGAAACATATAAATACTATGCAACAATTTGTATGGAGTAATGTCACTAATAAATGACTAGAAGTCACAGAGAAGGCTAATAAAATTGTTATTTACCATTGAAACACAAAATAGCACTGGCAGCTATATGCATAAAAATATAAACAATCAAGTTGCGCTTTTGACTGCGTTGGGGGCAATTTAGTAAAAATTACCTCAGACTATTAGAAACACCTCCTCAGTTACTGAAGTTGGACAATGATTTTTCAACGCAAATCCCAAATCTCTGAACCACCTCAGCTGATGCAAGATTTTCTTGTTCTGGCATCTTGTTCATGTGATATCAGAAACAGGCTTGGCCTACAATGAAAAGTCAAAAGGTTTTACAGGTTTATTCCTGAAAATTGATGTCTGACATCCTAGCAATGTCAGACAACTAAAGCTAAGCCCGTAACAAAAATATCTTTGTGATAACCAGAGGACCAGTATTTTGTGGATTGAAACTTAAGGGAAGATTTTGGTAGCAGTCTG
The DNA here is from genome assembly GCF_029207755.1 of Chamaea fasciata. Classification (NCBI taxonomy): domain Eukaryota; kingdom Metazoa; phylum Chordata; class Aves; order Passeriformes; family Sylviidae; genus Chamaea; species Chamaea fasciata. Next base: position 5,727 of record NW_027094707.1, read on the forward strand.
AAGACCAGCAAATCCTTGTGCTGGAACAACCCCCTGGCCAGCTGAGGGCAGGAGTCCATCTGAAACAACAGGTATTTAAATGCAGGCATTCCTAGATTGGTATCTGTGCTCACATTGTAGTCAATACAATCAATTGTCCTCAAGACATTGCTCAGTCTTTGACATGGTTGTTGTCAACCCATGCAGAGCATCTCTCCTGATACAGACACCGGTTGCCATTCCAGTAATGGAGCTGTAATGGATGGGTCCCCAGCGGTGTGTGGATCCTGAACCACCTCTGCCAGCCTTATGCAGATGTTTTGGTTAATACAAGGCATCGAAGATTAGATGCAAAGAAATTTAGAGGGATTTTCAACTGGTGAAAAACAGGAGTCCACTTCAGGCTGAGTGCTAGAAGGTGAATTTTATTTTTCTTTTAATAAATTTCACCCTGTTAATCCTTTCAGTAATTCCAGAGGACAAGATTTGTGTTCCCTGCATTTGGGAACTGGGAGCACAAATCTCCTCTGGACACTTCCCGCTGGCCACTGTATGAGACACCCCATAGTACTCAAAATGTCTGCTTAGAAAATGCAGATAAGACAAAGGGCTTTGGGAAGACCTTTGCATTTTCCAAGTGGGTTTGATGATACAGGTTTTAAACTGTATTTGTCTAAAACAGTTTTCTTTCTACTATCCCTGAGATACCTTAGCTTACCTCTCCTGGCCTCCATCTGTAACTCTAGGGGTCATATGTGTCCCAAAGTTCCTGCAACATTTCTACCAGCCATGAGGATTTTTTTGCATACACTAGAATATCACAAATAGCACTGAGAACTTATATTTAGCCAACTGAACCAATGGAGACCACTGTTAAAAAACAAATGGCATAACAGATGGAGTTGTAGGCAGCAATAAGTGTAAAGGTTATTTTTTGGACCACTGGATTTGGACCAGCAATGAAAGACCTTACATTAAACTACAACTACTCAGTTCCCCTCAAATAATTAGTAGGTACAATTTAGATGCTGTTTTCAATCTCAGTTTTGAAACAGTTATTTCAAGATGATGACACAAAAGAAGACAGGACCAATTTCATTCATGGGAGCTACATAATATTTGAAGTTCCAGTCACAGATATGTAATAGATAATCCCCATCTCTACCTCTTTCCATGCTCCTCTCTTTAGTAAATGTCAAAACACTGTGATTCATATCTGTGAGTAGGTCTTTGCAAATTATTTGAACAGGTTTTAAAATTATTTTAACTGGTGCTTAGAATACTGCAACTGTACAATGCTTCTGTTTCTGAAACTATGCTTGAGTAAGAAATCAAACATACAGCAAGTGCCTAGAGCTCTGTAAAATGTACAGATACAAATAATTGTAAAAAAACTCCAAAAAACGTTAATGCATTTGTATTCCAGAAAACGAGAAAAGAGTTTTCTTCTTTTTCCTATCTTTTTGCACTATCAATCTCCAGGGAGATTGGGATTTTTTTTCCTTCTTATACTGAGATTATTTTTCAATGTTAATACATCACAGCACTGAAATTAAATATTAGATTAGTGGTAATTGATATGGAAAAGAAAGAATATATATAGTTCATATCCTTTGTTAGGTAGTAGAGAGACAACTAATGGGAAAGACATGACTGGTTAGAACACACACAAAATACTACAAAAGTCATCAATTTTCCTGTTACTTCAGACATGTAGCATGGCATTAGGATTGTGATAATACTTTAGGATCTAAACTGTGCCATGAAACACTCTAAAATGAAACAGAAAAAGGAAGTAATTTTAGAATATTTTGAAGGTATCTTCATAAAGTCATGTACTTCAGCATAAGTGTAATAGATGTTTTCTTATACTAAGTATATGGAATATATATTACTTTCAAAGTAGAATGATAGGTGATGAATGAGAGGTTTTCCTGAGTTCAATGCTTGAAACCTAACTAACCCATCAAAATGCTCTTTATTTATAGGAGGTAGATCTGACCTTTACAATAACAGCATTGAAGGGTCACTCATCCTGGAGTCCAAATTAGAAGAAATCCCCAGAATTTTCTGATGTCTGTCGTAAGTCTCGACAAATATTTTTAGGCCATGATATACAAGACCACAAAGTCTTTTCCACTGTGCCTTTGGCCCAGCTTTCTTAGAAATTATCTTATGTAAGATCATGTAAGACACTGAAGCTAAGGCTTCAGATCCAGATAATTTTAAGGGTGTCTTCTAAGTCAGATGAATGAGTCGCTTGTGAAATTTCCAGAGTTTAGTCATGGAAAAGTTTCAGTGTTATCAAAGCCCAGGACATTTCTCTTAAAAGCCCCTCTACCTCAGATTAACCTCCTTTCTCATTTAAACACAGACATATTTAATTTATTTCCAGGCCATCATACTGCCTCCAGTGCTGGTGTTAATAGTCATTAGTCCCAAACTGTTCCACAGTCACTACAGCACCAGCCAAGCCTCTAACTTTATACAGCTTCAGAAAGTTTTACTGTAGCCTGCTCATTTTGAGAAGAGGAAAAGGACTCGCACTCTGACTCACACAAATTTCACTGGGAATTATTCCACTTAGGTCAAGGGGAAAGGTGTCTCTTTCAAAGACACAGTGCCTGCTTTAAGAAAAACATGGATAATTCTTTGAGGGTGTATGCTTATGTTTTTCAGTTTCACACATGGAAGCTAGTACAACATATAATTGAAAACATAAATAATTAATGTATTACTGGCACATGAGTTAGATGTAGTTTCTTGAGCTGTTGGCTCACACCGGTGGAAACAGCAGGGTGGCATGTTTTTCATGTGGTTTAAAACCCAAGCTGTTTTAAATATTACTGAGCACCAAGCAAAGTAGTAACTTAAGTCCATTAGGCTTCCAAATAATTTCCTTCTTGGATTTTACCTGGGACTAGCCAACTAAAACCAAAATATTCTACTCATCCTTCTGGAATTCTTTAGTAGATTTGTAGGCTTTCTGATGTGCTCATTTACATACTATCTGACAAATAACAAGTTCATTGTTGTAACACAGATATTCCCCTTTAGCAAACACATCAATGACATTCAGAGTGTCTTGTTTAAATTCCATAGGAGGTCTGTAACAGGACCTGACTGGAAGGTTAGATCTTCTCAGGCCTAGACTTTTATTTGAACAATTCCTATTTAATTTCCTGATGACTAATTCATTAGCATAAATTTTTCCCTTGTAGTGGTGAAATAAACCCAAAGGACAATCTCATAATTTCTCTGGATTCTGCAAACCTAGTAAATATTTTCAGTATCAAGAGCCTGAGAAAGCAGACTGAGTCCAGCTCCACAGCAGCAGAAAAGTGGCAAGCCACCTGTGAATCTCAGAAGGTTCAGAGGTTCAGTTTGAGGACCTAACAAAAAGTTCAAATACTTGTACAGAGTTTCTCCAAACTATCTGCACCCTCAAGAATGCAGACATGGGCCTCTTGAAAACAGACATTTTAGTTCAATTTCCATTAGTTTCTGTTTCCTTTTATTCTAGAAATGCAACAAAATCTGCCTTTGTTTTGAGTTTGGATTGTTTTTTGTTTGGGTGTTTTGGGTTTTTTCTTTGGCTTGTGAGGTCTAAGTGGAGCCAGAAGCACCACTCAGAAGCACAGATTTACACTGAAGCAAAGTACAGTGGGGCCTTTATCTAAACTCATCAAGGTTTGGTTTGAATTTCCAAGAGTGTGACTGTGCTTGTGCACCCACACATATGCGTGTAACTTATTTTTCAGTCTATACTTGCTGGCTCATTCAGAAGGGATGCTATTACAAATAATTCCCCACAGCCCCCAGAGATGAGAAAGTAGCCACCTGGTACCTCAACATGTTGCTATTTGAACATTTTTCATTAAGACCCAAGAATCCAGCCAACTCAGAAATTGCTTTCAATACCTGGTTGCCTCCAGGACTGAAGGAAATTGCAGCTACCCAGCGTGGATGTCGGTGGGCTCAGTATGCTGCTCACTCAACTGCCTGTCTGGGAGGGAAGGCTGCTGCATGTTTAGGGAGCAATTGCTGATGCAGTTCTTAGCATTGCTATCTCTAAGTCATACACTTTAAAGAGCCACTGAATTGGCATCATTCATTCACTCTACGTGTGTCAGGACAGGGCTCCATGGGAAGGCCTGCAATGATTGATGGAAGTAGGACCAGTCCATTACCTTTTCAGTGCATTGAGAGGGTGGGATTGCAAAATGTTATCCCACTGCACAAAGCACTGATTTGGCAACCATTGTTTAATAATTATATAAAAAGATAACAGGGCTTTATTTTTCTTTGCTTACCCTAATATTTTTGGTGTTTTTCCTCCTCTGTCATTTCCTCAAAAAAAAAAAAAAAAAATTGACTTTTCAAAAAAAAGCTGGAAAGAATTCCCACCTTTGAGTACTAAGGTTATTGAGAACAAAGGTTCAGTATCTATTTTACCTTCTGCAATCCAAAGAAAAAAAGAGAATGAAAATTCCTTTCATGCTTTGCACCAAAGAAAACCCAAGAGGTATCTGATTAGCTAGAACTTTTGAGAGTGTTGCCCATAGACATGTGATTAGTAAATTGGCACCATAGTGTAACACCACTTTCTTAAAATTTTTCTTTTTTTCAACAAAATTATTCAGTAAATATCATGACCTTTTAACCTTTTACACCTTTCAAGGGCATACGAGTATGAAAAAATAAGCACAGGAAAAGTTTTAGAAACTTATATTGTCCTGTCCAGCAGATGCACAGAGAAATCTCTCAGATTTTCTAAATATAGCTGGTTTTAGTCACAAATTTTGAACCTAATAGCCTTAACACATTGTACAAAAATATTTGCTCAGGTTCATTGTTCACAAGCATTTTCCTTTCACCCCTCCTTCCTCCTGCCCCATACTTTCTCTCCTTAACTAAACACATAGGAAATTAACGAAGTCTATGACCTAACAAGTGGCAATTCATAAATTCATTAGATTAAAAAAGACTAGTAACATAGCAATTCCTTTAATAGGTTTCCTTCCAATCTCCAATTTACATTTCTGTCTGCCCTGGCAAAGATATTACTTCGTTAAGACTTTTTTTTTTCTTCCCCTAAATTAGAGAAATGTTAATGACTTCTCTTATTTATTGCTTCCATATGCAAGTAGTTATCTTTCTTGCAAATGGAAATGAGACCCAAAATTGCAACAAATGGGGCCAAGCCGCTGAGTGCATATGTTCCTTTTTGGAGAAAGTACATATGCCTGATCGAATTAACTTTAACCTCTCTGTCCATTGAACAGACATCCTCTAATGTGGGGGCTTTTAAAACTGTTCTCGTTAAATTTATTTTGAATCGCTGAGAACACTCTATCACGGTTTCAGCAAATAACCTCTGATAATATTAAACACCTGGTAAGCACAGTACCCAAGGGACCCCGCGCTGCCGTGTTTGACCTGTGACCTCCGGCAGTGAAGTTCGGCCCTTGTGATCCACTTGGATTCAGACAAGAAAGCTATTCTGAAGGAAAACACCTGCTTGCGAGGGCTGACCCCAAGCCAGTGCATGGCTGAAAAAAGTCAGCTGGGTAGAAAGAGACCAGAGCCCCATGCAGGTGTTTCCTACAGCACCACACACTTTAAAAACAAATAAAGGATAATGTGGGTAACATTTAGGCACTCTCTCACCTGTTTATTTGTGTGTTGCTTGAGCTTGTCTCAGTGAATGCCAAGGAAATGAAGAAGAACTTAGTGATTCTGCTTTTCTGAGGCTCCAGGGACTAAGATTTGTCCAGCAGAGAACCTTATCTTGGTGAATTTTCATGAGACTTAGAGCTATGGCAAGAGACAAATCTGGAGACCTCATCCTTTCTTTCCTACCCATAGCCTTTGGTGCAGTTTCCATGTTCGGAAAAAAACCAAACAAGAAACAGTGGATGACTTCTTCCTTGAGAGGGCTTTTTCACTCCTATTTTCCTGTTATTGAGATGTCCTTTCAGATATCTACCTCTATTTTAGAAATGGATTTTAAATTAAGGGTTAAACGCACCAAAACCAGAACCTCTTGCTAGGAAAGAGGAAGATGAAAAACCTTCACTTGTTAAGGTTTTCACAGCAATTCAGTTTATGCAGTGTGATAATGACTCTTTTTAAGTAGAGTGGGCCCTACTTTCGGTCGGGTTTTTTTATTCAAATGTCACATTGCTTATTTTTGTCAGCAGGTCTACACAGTGACAGGGCAATGAGTGGAAAATATTTAATCTATCTCTTTATTTATTGGGTATCACAAAATAAGATGACAGGGATGGAAACCTAACCCTTTTGAAATTCTTCTGTTAATTTCTTCGTACACTTTTCTCCAAGGTCCCTGTTCAATGAGGGACTTGAATGTTTCTCAGTCGCACAGCCAAGTGCTGTCAACACACCTCCACTCACCTGATGAGAGCACCATCAGCTAGCATAAATAAAACCCTTCCACTCCCAACAGTCCCGGACCCCGGAACTCTGAGATATTAAACAGTCAATTCTGGACTATTTAAAAAGAGCTGGGTGGCAGCAGTAGAGGGAAAGGAGAATTCTTCTGCAAGAAAAATTCAGCTATGACTTGACAGAATTCATTTCATCTTGACTTTTTATAGCCCTCAGATCTGAATTGCTTTCCATCACTATGTCAAAGGCAGGGTTGTATGCCTGCCCCAGATATGAGGGACAGTGTGCCTTGCTCAACTAGTTTCATTAATACAACTAAAAAAAAAAAAAAAAAAAGGAAGAAAGGAAGGAGAGAAAGAAAAAAAAAAAAGAAGAAGGAAGGAATTATTGGCAAGCAGAGTGGTACTTTCAATTTGTCTTCATCTTTTGCCCAGCATCTTGAGTCTGATAAAGAGCAACATCTGAAAACAATCATTGAAGCATATTAGGGTTTTTTTCCAAGTCATATCAAACTACAGTGTAATAATGAGACATTTACTCTGCAGTATTTTAGGGTTTAAACAATTTGCAATCTACTTCCAAGATGACTGAGATGGAAGCAGGAAGAACACAAGTTCTTTAAGTAACTTCCTCACTGTTCCCTAGTCATACACTGGGAACACTTGACACCCAATTGCATTCATCCTGCTGGAAGTAAATGCAAGTTATCACTTCGCATAAGGCTCTTGGTATGATTTCTGCCAGGGCTGATAACAATGTCCTGTTTCTGATGAGCCTCTGTCAGTTTCATTTAGCAGTGAGAATGTCAAATTGTCAAGTGTTTTTAAGAGTGGAAGGTGAGAGACAACCAGTACCAATTTCACTTGGAGCCAGAGGGTTGAATCCCCCCCACATGTCCTCACTATACAGGGTAACTCAATGTGATGGGAGGCTGTAGCCACTGGAAAAACAGTGAAGACATTTTTTAAGATTACGCTCCTGGGAGTGTTAGAGGACAGTATCTTTGCTTATTCTTTAGAGAAACTCCAGGCTGTCTCTAACAACAGCATAAAAATGAAATTAAATCCAGACATTAGACCTGAATATTCCTAGTCCATCTGTAAGTCCTCTGTTCTTCAGGGACTTCCTTCTGCCTGCCTATAGCACTCCTATTGCTTTAACTTGCCTACGGTTCCCAAATAGTGGTGCACAGTTCCTTCCATTCAGAAGGAAATCCGTCCTATAAAGAATCACAATAGGTAATCAGGTTGTTTATTCTGTGCTCACACATTGAAGTACTGAGAGTGCAACTAGTCAGGTCCTAGCATACAAATGTCTACTTTGCACCACTGTCTCCAGTAAGGCTTCCTGGGCTGAATGAGCAGCGGTAGTTGAATTTATTTCAGCTGAATTCCACTAAGGTCTCCTATACTTCTTGCCAACAGACAAAGCAGGTGCCTCTGAGGTTCCTGATAATTTAAATAGGCAGAGAAACACCTCAAACAAGGGGGTTGCCTAGAAAAAAAAAAAAATTAAGAAGGATTCAGGCTTAGAATTTAGGACTGCTGATAGTAACCTACACCCTTTTGCATCTCTCAGGGAATTTTTCAGGCTGAGCCTGGTAGGGAAGCCAGCCTACTACGTCACCTTTTTACTGTTCTGTAGCCAAGAGACATGTCACCCTTCAGGACTATTAGCTTGGTAGCTTTCACTAGAATATGAACAACAAACACTTCAGAAAAATACCACCATAAAGACAGCTTTCCTCTTTATTAAACTTTGTCTTATGGTTTAACCTCCAGTAATTAACTTCCCACACTCTCTGTTTTAATAGCTTCCTCTTCTGCTCTCCACCATCAGCTGCTTATTCCAAACCCCCTCTTCATGAGCAGAGGCCCACTTGAGCACACAAAACACTTCACCTGATACAGTCCCAGGATTATCCTTTTATTTCCCATGTGCTGGACACCAGTTTAGTTTCTTCACTGCTTCTTTTCTCATTCATGTTATGCCATGGCGTTGTCCACATGGCAATCTCAGTTTTCAGCTGAGAACTAATCTTAGCAGGAGCTTTTCAATAAAGTTTTATTCACTGTTTTTCAGTCTGAAATAATTACTACTGTCTCCCAATTTCTAGGTGTTAATGACAATTCTGTGAGAAGGGAAGGAGTAAATCATAAAGAGGCTGTGTTTTCTCTTTCCTCAACATCTGTCTCAAGTGCTCTGCCTAAAGGGTTCCATTGAATTTAGGAAGGGTTATTTATTCATTTTAAATTGATTTTTTTTCCTCTTGTTTTGCTCTCATGAGTAAAATAGAAAAGGAAAACAGCTGTTTGAGATAAAATCATCCTGCACAACAGCCACTCGATAACAAGACTATCCAAATTGTTAACAGTAAGGATAAAAGTGAACAAAGATTTTTAGAAAATATGTCTTTCTTTTGGTCTTGGGCATATGCTACCCTCTAATTAATGTAGTTAGGGCTTTTTTCATCACTGCAAAGGTAAATTTTTCCAAGGATGCTTAATGCAGCCGTTAATGAAGCAACAGGTTTAAGAGATAGAGCTGAAGTGCAGTGAGTCATTAACTTTGGTACAGCAAAGGTATACTTACCTTACTAAGGTTTTCTCTAAAGGGTTTAAAGATGCAACATATTCATATCATGCTAAACCATCTGGATCGGGTTTGGAGCAGAAAAAGCACAATTCAAAATACTGCTTTCTATGATACTCAAGAAAGCATAGATCTATGCAGGCATGAAGGGATTCCCATCAGGATTATTTCCTTTATCATGTCCTTTGAAACATCATCCTGATTTTCTAACATTGGGATTTCTTCTCTCCTCCACTTATAAGAAATCTGTACGACTACAAATGAAGAACAAGTGGGACACAACCACAAAGACTAGGAGACAGGCTGAACTCCACTGTTAAAACAAGTTCTGAAAGAACAAAAAAAGAAAAAATAATTGATAGACCTTGGAAAGAAAAGCAGCACCTCTCCAGTTGCTCTCTAATCAGTCCCAGGTACAGATTTATTATGGGCTAAGAAGGAAAGCAGAATTGCTTTTATTACTGCCTGCCAAATGCATAATTGTAGCTGTTTAGGAAAGAATGTTCTCCTTTTTCCAAGCTTGTTGGAGTGGTAAATTATTCTTTCCTTAGTTTTGTGGAAAAACACATTCTCTCTGGACAGTAAACCTGATACTACACATACTTTGATTTTACGCCATTTCTATTAAACAAGTTTAGCTGAGTAATATGTGATCTCCTTTGGTACTACACATGTGTATAATCAAATCAAAGGCCTGACACAGTTCTCTACATAACATGCAGTATTTTAAATACTGTCTCATTCAGACAACTGGTGATGAATTTACAAAAGCTCTTACCTGCCATTCTGGAAAGGTTCACTCGAGCAACTCTGCAAAGGCAAAGAGAAAGAGAAGGAAAAAGAAGGTGCATAAATTATTGTAGCCCTGGGGCAGTGTGTGAGTTTTACAGGGCTATTTATTTTGCTTTTCAATAAAAATGTGTAATAGACCCACTGGACCTATTACTTGCCCACTGGACCCATTACCTCTATTGAACAAGGGTAGCATAGCTTAAAGAGAGGGGTGATTGGCAGCCAAGCTTCCCCCAGTCCAGCCAGGGCTGCACCAGGGCTGCAGCTCCTGCTAGCCTCCTTTTCACCTTCCCACAGTGAGACAATGCAAAGACAGACAGGGAGGCTGCAGGAGGCCCTGGTATTAGAACGGCAGCAGAAAAGTACATTATGGCCATGAAGAAAAGCAGGTGTGAGCTTTTTGTTTTTCAGCCAAGCATCTTCACAACTTGACGCTGTTTAACAGGGCAGGTCTGGCCAGGCAGAGCTGCAGCTGGGGCAAGACATCCTCAATTAGGAAGGGACTAATGGTAACGTGTCCTTCCTGAGGTCTTGATCTAGCAAGGTGCTGAGCACCAGGACCCCAGCCTGGCCAAGCATAAAGTACAGGCTTACATACTTAGAGTTAGGCACATACAAAAGTGCTCTCCAGCTAAATCTTCATGTTTCCAAACTCGGATTACATTCTTGTCACAGTGTTCAGTACTTTTGAAGGTTAAACATATTTTACACAAATATTCAGACTTCATGCAATTGCTAAATAACTAATGCCCATAAACACAAAAAATTAGGAAAACATGTTTAATATTGGCAATTGTAAATTAAATTTAAACTAATATTAAAACTTACATTGACTATTAGTTAAAGCCTTACATTACTGATGTCCTCTTTCTGTTGGTACAAACGGACACAGAGACAACACCATACTTTGCCTGTATTCTTACCAAGTCCGGTATGTGGCAGGAATGTGAAAGTACCCAGCAGATTCTCAAGGAAGGTCTGCAGAATTACAGCATTTTTAGAAGAAAGAGTAAGAGAAATCTTTTATTCTTAACTTACGACATCACTAGAAAAATTCCTAGAAAATTCATTCTCACACTCCATGAATTTTGAAGGTTCAGATGTGTTTCTCCTGGGAAAAAAAAATGGGGAAATAAATTGTAATAACATAAATTCTAAACACAAAATTCATAAATAGAAGGAAAACTTGTTGGGACTTGGGGTTTTTTTTTCATTTTGTTTAGTTGGTTTGTCCTGGGTTTTTTTAAAGTTACTTATTTTTAAGTTATGTCAAGCCCATCAAGGATGCATTTTATTTAAATATAATACCAAAATCTACCAGAGCAGCCATAAAAGACAGTATTATGTAATTCAACACCCACAGTTATGAAATGTTCTGTGTGCACAGGCTTCAAAAACTCTTTCAAGGAAAATAAGCATTCTTACTTGAGTTCTACAGTTGTGAAAACTGATGAGAAATGGTTTACTTGTCCAAGGAGATATTGCCTGTCATTGGAATGGAAGGAGAACTCTGTTCCTTCAGCACACAGAAATTGCAGTTCCATTGCTGTTGCAAAAAGTTTCAACAGATTTGCTCCAGTTTACAGTACTGAAGCCTTCTCAAAATCCCTCCAGAACCAGAATCTCTCATTCACTTGTGTTCAGAACCCATCAAGAATCTCTTGGTGGTTTTTTATGAAGATACCTCATATCTTGATCTGCAGAGTTGCGTCAAGGCATAATGGAGTCCTCATATCTCAGCCACTCCCCCTGCTACCTGTACCTTCCTCAGTCTGTGCTGCATCAAATAAGAACCTTACAGTGCCAGGCTTGAAGCCTTCCAAATCCCCATTACTGCTAACTTTGGTCCCAGTGTACCAAAAGACAATTTGGAAGGAGTGAAGGTGCATCCCTGGCCAGTAGTTTTATGAAGGGAGAGTACTCTCATACACATCTATTTGGCACCTTCCCCAAAAGGAGTTCTGCTCAGTGCTTTTAAAACATAAAACAAATGGTCTTGAGCTTCCAGAAATGGTGTATGGAGTTGCTAGACTTTCTTCTGTGGCAGCTGAGGCCACAAGAAACAGATGCTCTTCAATTCCCATCTGGGCAAATGTCCATGTAGCACACTTTTTCCCCTGCTTTACTTCAGCCTCTAGTACTTCTTTTTAAAATATCCAATAGTAGTGGTCATAATGCTATTATTATTAATAATAATAATAATAAATGGCTCTAAATACTGGTATATATACATGTTGGAACTGATATTTTTTATAATTTTACATAGGAAAAAAATCTAGAGTAGAAATTTTCTAGTTTAGAGTTTTCTAGTTTTTGGAAAATCTGTGAACAATGACAACTAGATCTGAAATGCACTCAGATATTTGCTCTCTATTTGTTTTCTTTTTATTACATAAAGCAATCAAAAGAGGGAGATTTCTATTTAAGTGAAAGGTAGGCTGCCAATGGTGATTTGTACTTCAATCTTTTTAATTTTTGGTTGCTTTTGTCTCCATAAAAAAAAAAAATAAAGATTGGATGTAATGTGAACATGAAGCAGAGGATAAACTGGAATGAAATTCAGCCCCTGGGCTGGAGTCTAAAGCTGTAAAACAATCCTTCCTGGCCACTGTCTTGGCCCACAAATTGGGAATGAAGCCACTGAACTTTCTATTCCTTTTTAAGGACAGTGAGAATCCCTCACATGTAGCTGCCAAACCAGAGCATTAAAAAAAAAAAAAAAAAAAAAAAAAAAAAAAAAAAAAAAAAAAAAAGCTGTCTCAGCCTGAGCTAAATCAAACAGGTTTTGTTTCTTCTTGAAGAAATTAAGGAAAAAAAAAAGAAAAAATGTGTTTGGGTCAATTGGGAACAAAACACTTCATGCAGAGGCACCGCATATAAAAGCAAATGAAGCAAAGAGACAGGTCCCAGAAGGAGAGAGATGGTTCACTTCTTTTATCCAAGAGACCAGTAGTTAAAGCACCATATAAGACACAGGAGACCTGCATTCCACACCACTTGTGAGAATTTAATGTATAGCCTAACTCCCAGTCTACAGCTACTTCTACCATCTGTTAATCTCATTCTCTGAAATGAAGGATCTTTCATGGAACTGCACATGGGGGACATGGGGAAGAAGGGACTCAGTGAATCAGACCATCTCACAACCACATAGACTGAAAAGGACCTCAAGAGCTCTCTGGGTCTACCTTCTACTCAGAGGAGGTACATTCAAATTAGGTTGTGCAGAACAATGTCCAGTTTAATGCTGAACAACTCCAAGGACAGAGTTCCCACAGATTCACTGGATAACCTCGCCCTGTGTTTGACCAACCTCCTGTTTGATCAAAAACCAATGTCTTACATCAAGAATTTTTGTATTTTCATGTATTTCAAACAATGTCAGTCACCTCCTGTCCTAGCCCTGCAGACATCTGGAAAGAGTTTGGCTTTTTTTCTCTCATGCTGGGTAGCTGTAGACAGAAAGTAGATCCGTCTGAAAACTTCTCTTCTCCAGGATTAGCAGACCCAACTGCTCCAGCCTCCACCCATATGGCATGGAGTTTACTATGTGGACTGGGAAACCCCAAACTTGGCACAATATTTCACACACGCCAGATAGAAGGGAAAGATCATTTCCTGGCCTCCATTGCTACAGGGGCACACTCCCGGCACATGCGTGATTTATCCTTCAGGACCTCCCAGATCCTTTCCTTCAAAGCTGATATCCTAGGTGATAATTACTGAAAGTCCAGGTGTCCAAAAATGCTAGATAAACACTTACTATACACACAATAAATCTGTGGATATGTGATCGTCCAAACTGGAAGTCAATCCCATAGTCTCACACAATGAGGCTGTGAAGCCTTTGACACAGTTCCCCACAACATCCTCCTCTAAACTGGAGACAGATGGATTTGATTGGTGGACTGTTCAATGAGGATAAGGAATTGGTTGGACAGCTGCATCCATAGGGTAGTGGTTAATGGTTCACATTTCCCATGGACATTAGTAGCAAGTGATGCTCCTCAGGGGCCTGTACTAGGACCAGTGTTACTTAATATCTTCATCAGTGACACAAAGGGATCAAGTGCACCCTCAGAAAACTTGAGGATGACATTAAGTTGAGTCGTGTGGTTGCCACACCTGAAGGATGGGATGGCATCCAGAGGGACCTGAACAAGCTCAGGAAGTGGGCCCATGGGAATCTCATGAAGATTAACAAGGCCAAATGCAAGGAATGGCACCTGGGTCAAGGCAACCTCCACTATCAACCCTGACAGGAAGATGAACAGATCAAGAGCAGGCCGTCTGAAACAAACTTGGGGGTGCTGGTGGATGAGAGGCTGAATGTGACCCAGCCATGTGTGCTCACAGCCCAGAAAGCCAAACGTGTCCTGGGCTACATCCAAACCAGTGTGGCCAGCAGGGCAAAGGAAGGGATTCTGCCCCTCTACTCTGCTCTCATGAGACCCCAGCTGGAGTGCTGCATCCAGCTCTGTGGTTCCCAACAGAAGGACATGGACCTGTTGGAGCAGGTCCAGAGGAGGGCCATCAAGATGATTAGAGGGATGGAGCACCTCTTCTATAAGGAAAGGTAGAGAGAATTGGGATTCTTCAGTCTGGAAAAGAGAAGGCTTTGGGGTGACTTAATAGTGGCCTGCCAGTACCTGAAGGAAGCCTAAAAAGACAGAGAGGGACATTTTACAAGAGCACGTAGTGACAGGACCAGTGGGAATGGATTCAAACAGAAAGAGAGTAGGTTTAGATTAAACATTAGAAAAAAAAAACACCTTTACTGTGAGGACAGTGAAGTGCTGAAAGAGATAGCCTCTAGAAGGTGTGGATGCCCCCTCCTTGGAAGTATCCAAGGCCAGGCTGGATGGAGCTCTGAGCAACTAGGTGTAGTGAAAGGTGTCCCTGCCTGTGGCAGGGGGGGTTGAACTAGATAATCTTTAAGGAGCCTTCTGACCTAAACCACTCTATGATTTTTAATTTTTTCTGGTGAAAAGCTTGGAATTCTTACGTGGCCATTACCTTATTGTCCTCTGGTATGTGTTATTGACTAACATAATAATGGAATTACATTAGTAAGATATGTATTGCATAGAGCAAAAAAGGTTTGTTGATTGCTGATTTGGCAGTGGTACGATGGGAGTGGTGGAATATTTGGGATTAGTTAAGATTAACCAAACATTAGTACCTCTAAAACTAAAAAGAAGAATGTTATAATCTTTAAGAACATATCATGAACTGGTGTTACAGAGGGATAAACAAGCCAAGGAAATTGTGTGGCACCTAGTGACGTGTTCAGCGAACTTCTCCCAAGGAGTGACTGACACCACTACATATTGCTTCACCATTTCAGCTCAGTTACAAATGCAGCCATGCAAAGATGGCTGGAAACCTCTTTCACTCTCTCACCCATACATGCACATACACGCGCATTCCCCCACAGACACACACAGACCTCTGATGTGTACTGTGAATTTCCATGATGTGCTTAAGGATACAAGGAATTATTTTAAAAGGCTAATTACTATCACTGCCTCTTTTATACTGTCCTACAGATTGCAGAGACTCCTTGAAAGCTCACTTACCCTTTCATATCTTGTCTTCTGATAAAACACAGAATTGTGGCTTACAGACTTGCACTATGGGTTTGTCCTCATTTAAAAACACTGTGAAAATTCATTGTGTGCTTTTGTTGGGGAGAAGGAAAAACAAATACTGCAGCAGTATCCCTCTGCTATATGATGGATTTCCATAAAGATCATATGAATGTAACAGATATTTGGGGTGAGCATAGCCTAGAAATCTTCCCTTTAAGCAGAATATGGATCATATAAAGAAACACAGCACATCATAGGAGCACTGAAAAAATTATCTTTTTCAATACTGAAATTTGTTAAATGAATGTTAAACAACTGAAATTTGTTTACATGAATGTAAAAAAAATCCTGTGCTGGTTTTGCATGAATTGATTTGTGGTGAAAAGGGAAGAAAGAAGTGATTCTCTCAGAATAAAAGTCAAAGCATCAAAACAACAGAATTCTGAAAGACTATACCTTCGGTTTCCTCAACTGTGAGAATTTTCAGTTGGATTTATGAATAATGTGCATATAAGCAATTCATGTGTGTGTGTATGGGTGTTATATGGTAAATATACATAAACATATATTTATGCATATCTATCATAATCTAACACTAAATTATATTATTCTAGTTTAGACAAGTATTGAAATACTTCAAGAAACAGGATCAAAAGCATATGGTTCAGGCATTCATAAAATTCAGAAAGCACTAAAAATATATTTGCCTTGTGTGGACTCTCAGCAGCATCATTAGCATCAACAAACCTACACCTCAGATAGATTATCACTGCAGAGGTATAGTTGGGAAGAAAGGTGTGTGTGCAGATGCCATTTCAAAAACTACTTTGTGTGGACACAGACTTCCCCTTTAAGCCTGTGAACAGCAGATCATTTACACTGAGTTCAAGGGGATACCCTGCTGCGCCTGGGTTTCACATGGAGGACCCGATGAAGTCATGAGGCCTTGCCTTTTGACCATGATTTGTGGCTCGCCTCTGAGCCAGGGGTTTGCCTGTTGAAGCCTCCTTACTGTGCCATCAGCTGTAACTGGTTTTATGCAGAAGGCTGTCAAATACAGTATCTGATGCTGTACCTCTGCTGTCTCCAAGTTTGCCTCTGTTCACCTCATTCACCCAGAGAGCAGTCGGTCGGTAGACCATAGCCTGCAAGCAGCCAGTCAGTTTTGTCTCTGGGCATGTTAAGTGACATAGCACTTTTTAATAGCCCCTTAGGTCATGGCTGACCATACAGAATCTAAGATGCTCCTGGTGGCAGGAAAAGGCAGTACTGCAGATAGCACTTGTAGGCTCATTTGCCAAGGTCATCTCAACTTTTTGTGAATTACCCCCAAACGCTATACAGGCTTAGTCGTAACATAACCAGTCATGACTTCTATCTGACAGAGACGACGGGTTCTGGGTTTCAAAAGAAGAGCTTTCTATTCAAAACTAGCATGTTTTCTTTCCTCTCCCTTAAAAAACCTCTTTTATTATCGTTTTAATTTTTGCCTCTGAATTGCTTAGGTCATAGAATCATAGAATCATAGAATGATAGAATCATAGAATGATAGAATGATAGAATGATAGAATGATAGAATCATAGAATCATAGAATCATAGAATCATAGAATCATAGAATCATAGAATGGCATGGGTTGGAAGGGACCTTAAAGATCATCTAGTTACAACTTCCCCGCCATGGCCAGGGACATCTTCCACTAGACCAAGTTCCACTGAACACCATCAAATGTGGCCAAGTGTGGCCTCACAAGCAGAGCAGAGGGGCAGAATCCCCTCACTCACACTGTTTGCCATGCTGCTTTTGATGCAGCCCAAGACACAACTGGCTTTCTGGGATGCAAATGCACATTGCTGGATTATATCCAGTCTCTCATCCATCAACACCCCCAAGTCCTTCTCAGCAGGGCTACTCTCAATCTGTCCATTCCCCAGTCTGTCTTGACACTGGAGATTGCCCACACCCAGGTATAGGACCTTGCACATGGCCTTGTTAATCTTCATGAGACTCCCATGAATCTCAGGAGATTCACTTCCTGAGCTTGTTCAGGTCCCTCTGGATGCCATCCCATCCTTCAGGTGTGGCAACAGTACTACTCAGCTCACTGTCATCTACAAATTTGCTGAGGGTGTCCTTGAAACCCTCTTCTATGTAATTGATGAAGATACTACATAACACTGGTCACAGTATGGGCTCCTGATGGCCACCACTTTTCACTGATGCCCATTGGGACTCAGAGATGTTGACCACTGCCCTCTGGATGTGACCATCCTACCACTTTCTTACTCATCAGCCCACTCATAAATCCATCTCGCCGACTTAGAAAATAGGATGTTGTGGAGGATTGTGTCAACGGCCTCACAGACGACCAGATAAATTATGCTATTAGCCCTTTCCTTGTCCACCAAAGTATTCACTTTATCATAGAAGGCCACCAGGTTGGTCACACGGGACATGCCCTTGATGAAGTCATGCTAGATGTTTCAAATCACCTCCCTGGTCCCCGTATGTCTGGAAGGATTTGTTCCATGGTCTTCTCAGGTAAAGAGGTGAGGAAAGGTCAGTAGTTCCCAAGGTGCTCCTTTCCACCCTTTACAAAGATGGGTACAAGGTTTCCCTTCTTTCAGTCACATAGGATTTCACCAGACTTCCATGACTTTTCAAATATCATGGAGAGTGGTTTGGCTTATAAATCATACATTAGTACACAGGTTCTTTTCAGTCTCCGTCAAGTGTTGCTAAAGGTTCAATGCCTTACAATTCACCAATCTTGATGTTCATAAACCACTAGGAAATTATTCATGCCTAGGCTAACTCTTTACAGGTGTTCCGTGACCAATCATAATATATTGTGAAATACAGAATATTAGACTCTGTTGGAAGACCATCAATGGTATTTTTTGATTAAAGAAGAACTAATATTTGGTCTGTAAAGTTTCTTTTCACTCTTCAGACATATGCATTCACTCATACCCTGTGCACATGCATTTAACTGACAACACTATCAGCAGAACTTGGCTATGAATCTGTGTGTATGAGTTGGTATCTCTATTTATTTCTACAACAGGATATAACTCTGCATATGTTTACATGGACCATGTCTCACGTTTGCCCAGTAAATGTTTCTCTTATCTAGAGATGGTAACTTGCTATATCTGCTATTTCTGGACTTTTGTTACTTCCAGGAAGGACTAATTAGGAACCTGAATTTTAGCTTTGGGCATGCAGATCATATTTTGCCAACAAAATGAGAAATACAGAATCCGACTCTGTATTTTATGAAATAGGTTATCAATAAAATCCTTTTAGTTCTACAAATGCAACAAAACTAAAGTTGAATTAATTTCACATGCTCTTAGTGACATGAAAATTGAGCATCCAGCCTAAAAAGATCACTGAGGCTAGATATAATGTCACTGCAAGTGTGCTGTTTATTGTACAGCAATAAACCTGTACATAGAAATAGATCCTCAAAATGAGCATCTAAAATAGATGGAATAAACTGCCTCCAAAACACATGTGCCTCTAACAGCAGTGACTATAAATGGACTCTACATGACCATTTGAAATAGGACACCCCACTGCTGGAAGACTGAAATTAGGCTGAGACATATCCCACCTGTGAAAAATAATTTCTTTCCATGACAAATTCATTAAAATCACAAGTATCTTTAAAGATGCTTAAGTCTCTCTGGTTCTACTGAGATGCATCTTTAAGAAATTCCAACTCTGGGTTGTAGTAAGTAGGAAAGGTGGCTGGAAACTCCTCAAAAATTAACCTGTTACTGTGCTTCTCAATGTCTTTGAGATGTGTCTCTAAAAGATAATCTAAAGAACTAAGATGTTTTCTCAACAACTTCAGAAACTTACAGCTGTAAGGCAGCATTGCCATTTAGCAACTCTTCCTTAACAGAAGTTTTAGTATTCCTGTACTGCCAAACAGTGAAAAGAAATGCCAGCTGGAAAGCAACATGACAAATGACGGCAAGGACATTGCAGTACACACTGCAAACACAGAAAGGTGACCTGCAGGCTTAAAGAATCCTGTCTCCAGAGTTAAAGTAACAGAGACTTAGAAATACAAGCCTATAAATGACTGATGACATTTAGTATGGTCCTTTGATGCTGCTCACAACCCTATGCACTGGACAACCAATCTGGCCTAATTTCAAAGTATCCGCCAATGCTAAATAACAAATGTTAAAAATCTGTACAAAAGCATCAAAGTCACAGGTGCTACAAAGGGAAAATAAAAAAAAAATCCATAAAAACCATAAGGAAAATCAAGAGCATTGCCAATATCCTGGATGATAAACCATGTAGACCTAAAGAAAGTAAAAAGTTAAAGGTTATTTAGAAAGGGCAAAATAAAGGGTCATTACCCAGAAGTTGTGTAAGCAACACTGTACACAAAAATATATATGTATTAGTAGGTATATAGGAAGTTATGTAGGTAGATAGATTAATAGATATAGAGATAGATAGACAGACAGACAGACAGAAGAATGTAGAAAGGCCTTCCAAAAGATGTCTAATTACTGACCTGAACCTGAGCAGAAAAGTATGATTAACTGAAGGATATGAAATGCCTTCAAATGCTTTTGTCCCCAAATAACTAATACTTTGTTTTATTACTTAGTTTAAGAGAGTGGGCACAAGACTGGCATAGTCCTACCATAAAAACGAGCATTTGGAAAACCATGGGCTAGTCCAAAAGAACATGGGCTGGCAGGTCTGTGAGATAAGAGTTTCATGCCTGATCATCGAGGGTGAGTCAAGTGCAAGTAGATTTGTAGCTTGGAATTTCTAAGCAAAATAAAATATCATATTGATTAGAAAGACACATAGTATAGGGACAAGAATATTCCAGGGTCAACCCCTTGGCTTGCACACAGCAACAGCTTCTTCAGACTTAGCTTTGTGCACTGTGAGAAGTTCCAGTGACTCCAAACAGAGTTAGTATGCCAGGCAAAGCACGTGTGCAAGTCTTTACAGGATGTAAAATCTCCACTAAAACTTCCCTACCTATCAAATAGCATATGTAGTCCTGACTGAGTTTGGCAAAATAATGTAGATGTTCACATTGCAGGAAATTGCACCACTTATAGTAAGATGTTTTAATGTAAATGACTGCACTAAAGAAGGTAGATTTATAATTTTTTTCCCAAGCCCATACATTCTTGGAACTGCTCTAGATATGCACAGATATCATACCACCATATTTCAGGGTCAGATACCTGAGCAACAATGTGTCTGGTATTTGTTTGGATCAGTAATTTACCCCAAGAATTTGGACTCTAGAAAATCTACTGAGAAAATTGGAATGCTAATCACAACTTTGGAAAAATATCGCCTAGGTCTCTTGAAGAATGTATTGTCATTCATGAGCTCATTTTTTGTTCACATTTTGGTAAAGGAAGACAAAATAATTGGCATGAAAAGTTATGGGGCATTAGATAAAGGTCAAATGCCAAATTATATCAAATTATACATAAAGGTATTTCCTGTGATTTAATGTATCAGTAAGATATGCATATTTTACTATTTCTTCCATGTTCTGTATCAACATGCAAAAAAAAAAAAAAAAAGAAACTGAACAAAGAAAATGCAAGAAACTTAGCTTATTACCATGAGTATCTCTTTTTACCATGTTCATTCCAATTCAATCCTCTTCAGCAAACTATAGGGACAATTGCCTAATTACGGGTAATTAAAGGTTTTTCTCTATCAGAAGAGGTGACATGTGATATCTGATTTTTAATTATGAATAAATCTTGGTCTATTCATACCTGTAGTCTCCTAATTAACTTCTAAAATATTTATGAAGGGTTTAAGAAAACAGCCCTGAATTTAATTTCATGTTTCTTAGCAGTGCTGTTAATAGAATAATGGATATTATATGGGGAACTATAAGCTATTTTAATTATCGATTTATTTGAGTATAAAACAATCCATGACTACTAAGGAAAAGAAAAATGTCTTGGAGAGCAGAATCCCAGCTGGTATAACTCAGAATTTAAGTTTATAAGCTCATTTACTTGCAAACTTCACCATAAGTGGTTTTCATGTCTCAATAATACTCCTACAATAACTGCTATAGTAAACTGGAACACATCTTGTCTTTGGGTTAGATTTTTCATCATCATCATCCAGGGATTTGCAAAAATATCTAAAAAACCATAAGTGTGCCTAACAATCTATTATTCTTCCATCCATAGATACAATCTTGTCCATAGGTACATGGCTGCTGGAATGGCCATAAAGACGTGCACATATGCTAGCAAATAACACACATACTTACAGGTTGAAAAACTGGTAATCAAATGTCAATATATTGCAGCAGGTCAAATTACTAGCAAGTGTTTTACTAATTAACAGTCGAATATTATGCAATCAAAAAGAAAGGAGTTCTTTCCCAAACTACAGCATGCCCATACTTTACACATATTTTTCAAATAGGAAAATGTAAGAACCGGTGTGATGGCAGCCCACATTCATTATTTGTGCAGACACACCATTTCCAGCAAGCTAAGTAAAAGGATGCTGTACATCCAGCAGAAGCAGTGTGTGGGAAACTATTTTACATACAAGAACTCATTTTCATATGGGTTCATTTTTACGGTAATTTTTTTGGAGACTAAGGGGAAAAACAATGTCTGCCTAAAGTTGATTTTAGCCTAAGTAGTGGGGGAAAATACATGCACAGACACCCAAGTAATACTGAATAACATTGTTTGGTTTTGATGGACTAAATATGCATGCTTGAAAAAAAATGCCATAAATATTATCTGGTGGAGAAAAAATGATCACACAGGATACAACTGCATTTTTTTTAATTTTGTTCATAAAATCACTTTTCTGAAACTGCAGAATTTTTAGTCTGACAATGTGTACTTGCACATATAAAGCAAATGAAAGTCTGAAAGCTGAATTTTCCCATTCACAAACAATCTAAAGGGGAAGTATGGAAAAAAGATTATACTGTTTAATGTATTTGTATATAGCATTATAAGGGCCATGTAAGACTGTATTCTGGTTTTATAGAAATATAACATACCAGAAAATGCTATTATTTTCTCACATGAATCCACCATCATAATAAAAAATGGCTTCTTTGATTTCAGGGAAATACACCTTCTACTGATTATGGAACATAAATCTACTTTACACTTTTGAAATGCATCCAAAAGAGCTGAATCACAGCAATTTTCAGTGGAAATACCAAGAAACAACATGGTTTTACCTGCATATGTAAAAATTAAATACTCATTTAAAGCTAAAATGTGACTAAACCATTTTAAATGGCTTCTCCACTTCACAAACCGCAAGCATCAACACAAAATTAGTCAGCATCTAATGACTTTAAAAAACACTGAAACAATAATCATAAAACTTTAACCTCATCCTTAACCTCATCCTGCCATACTATTACTCTTGCTATAGTTTTACACATATTTAATATCAGTAATTGCATTGATACTACTTAATCATTCCTCCCCTGTGCCCTGATCTTGCTTTATGACACTGTGTGTACTGTGGACCTCATTCTAAACCCAGTTCACTATAATAATATCAAACAATGAATAATGCAACACTATGTTTGTATAAACAGTGCACTGATATTCTCCATGCACATCTCCCACCTCTTGCACCATGGTTTAGGTGCAAATGACTGAAAGATCAGTTTGCAAGCTTGGCTTTACACCATGCGGTTATTTCCATTGAACCTCTGGAAAGTATTTGCAGCAGGTAACGTCAAGAATTTGACTGGCGAATTTCTACAAGTCTGGGATCTCAGCTGATTAAATAATGAAGGGGCCATGAAGAAGTGGTGGGAGAGGGCAGAGGAAGATGGAGAACCATCTCCTTTCCACCTTCACAAAGAATGCCTGCTGATGCTCAGGTACGGAAGATGAATGAACAGTTAACTTCTCTATGGTGTTGCAATGCATAGTGACACAAAGCTGCTGGCTCCAGTAGGGTCTGCACAAGCATAAGAGATCTGCATGTTTCAACAGACATCAGTGCAGAGTTAGGACCAAATGCCAAACCATGCCAAGTCCTTTCACAACCCCCGCCCCGCTCCAGTATTGCTTTCTGGAGGCTTGATGAGCAATTGCTGATGTCATGTACAAGGGTTGCTTGGGAGTGGGCTCTCTGCTTGCAAATCACCGAGGCAAGGGATTTCAGGGAACATCTGACACAGTACCTGAGTGCTTTAGGAACATGTAGTGGGAAGTTCCAAGCACACTTGGCGGTGCCATTTAAGGATACCACTAAACACAGAACAGAGCTCAATTAAAGACAAATGAGAACATGGCACCAGCTCAGGATGATTTATTGTATGATAATGATGTTGCAACAGTCAAACAAGCTTTGCGCATCATGTGTGAATAAAAGCAACTCAAGGCCAAGATACTATTTTACATATAGATTATTAATATACATACTAATATTAGGTTTCATATATAAAAAGGAATTTCCATGTACATATGTACATTTCTATGTGTGCATATATATGTGTGTGTCTCCATATGTGCCTATATGTACACAACAGCAAACAAAAATATTTTCTGCAGAGATATGAATTTTCAAACCAGAATGTCTCGGTCTGCATATATAATCTTTGGTTGCTAGTAGCTGTAGTTAAATTAGAAGCATTTCTAAGGCTGTTACATTTTTTACCAAACCGCAAACATAAACTTTTAAAGCCTTGCTGCTTCTCTCTAAAGCAACTTTAATCTGTGCTTTGCCAGTCCGTGCGCTTATTCCTGGCTGTTGAGTTATGTGCCGAGCTTGTTTCAAGGGTTTACACTTGCAACCTAAAAATCAATTATATGAAAAACAATAAAAAATATTCTTATTGCATGCCATTAAAAAAAAAAAAAGATACAAAAGGTTAAGCAGAGCAGCCGGCATCTGCACACTAATGACATGATTGTTATGATAGGTGTTTGCTTTACCCTGGAGTGGTAACATTATAATTCATCCACTGCTGAATGAGTGGGGACAATTAATGCAGTCAATGTGTCCCACGTGTTCCCTGCAGCATTAACAAGGCAGCTCCAGGCCCCTCGGCATACACGGGGCTGAAAATTGAGCCGGCTCTCCCGTTGAATGTGATCCTGATTACCTCCGCGGGGGCCACCTGCTGCTTCGTGCCTGCTGGTTTTGTGCGGGGCCGGCCCTGCCCGCGGGGCCCCGGGGAGCGCGGCCGGGGCCGCGGGCAGCTGACACCAATCTGTCGGGCCGGGCAGCGACACGCCGCGCTCGGCCGCCCGGGCACGGCCCCAGCGCTGCGCTGGGATGATGGAGGTGTTGGGGTGCTGTAATGCTGGGGGAGTTTTCTGGCGTTCAGAGTGCTCTGCGGTCGTGGGGCTGAAAATGGCTGGCACCTGTGTGCGGTGGGACACCAGCTGGTTGAGTCCTCAAGTCTGTTTGTGTCCGGTGATAATGGAGATCAAGTTTTCCTCTGGTTGTTGTAGTGCTCCTAAAATAAACCCACGAAACATCATGAAAATCGGCTTCTATCTCTGGGCCAGCATGTGATGGGCCCTCACCGCCCCCTGCTCAGGTATTGACAGGTGAGGACCATGCTTGCGGCGGCACCGTGGTGCTTTTCATCTTCTCAGTCTATCCCCAAAAGCAGGAGGGTTCCTGCGAGGCTGTGATCAGTTCTGCAGGTCTGTGCCGCCGCAGCTGTGGTCAAAGGGGCGCTGAGCAGCATCAGGGATCCCTGCCTGAAAATAGGAGGAGGAGTCAAAAGGGAAGAGAGAGGTGAAAGAGCTGAGTGGTACCAGGTTAGCACTGCTGTGCTGCAGGGTGGCAAACACAGGTTTCATTATTCTGTAGCGTGAGCTTCTTGCACAGGAAGTTTGGAGGGGCTTAGCAATCTGCTTTCCTTTGCCCTCTGCTAAGTGAAGGGCATTTGCTTCATGAATATTCCATTACCCTGCTGTTCCCTGCAAAGCCCTCAACCAACTTTTGAAAATAAACAAGTGTACACACTTCAAGGCAGCAGCATCCAGGCCCTGCTTTCTTTTTTTTCCTCTCCTCTAAATAGTAAAAAATGCCAGATGTTTTTTGTGTGTAATTTGTAATCTCTTAGCTAGATCTCACATAGAATATGAAAGTGTACTGCAGATAGATCCCAAGATACTATCATCTCCTCGTGCCAGACTATTAATCTTCAGTTTACTGATTTAAATAATTTTAAGAACCTCACTTCTTCCTTAAAGCTTCCCAACAAGGGCCTCAAAACTCCTTTCAAAAGTGTATTTTGATTTGTGGAGGATAGGCCACCAATGAACATTATAAATCTGAACTCCTATGACTACCTGTGTTACTGCATAAGCCAGCTGGAACTAGGCCAGGATCATTTTCTCTATTTGTAGACCGCACAGCCAATGTAACATGAAAGAAATAGAGAAAATTCTATGTATTATTCATATTAATTATTTGTATTCAACTGAGGCTGAACTCTTTCTGATATGTATCTTAACAGATATGTCATTCATATAAATGTGCAAGAAGCGGGATTTCAGTTCTGGAGGGATATTTTGTGTTTCCAGACCTTCTTGATTTTCATTCAAGTTGGGCACAAAAATCTACCTCAAATAACAGCAGAAAAAAAAAGAATTAATATTTTCATGGTTTTCCCCCCATTCTGCACATCTGAGCCACTTTCAAATCTGGGTTTTAATCTAATATTTAGCTGATATTCTTATTATAAGTTGGGGTGTCTGAGTTTGCAATCTTAGACTTCTGTGTCTTGTCATCTCTTAAGATAATGGAGATAAGATGACTTGCCTCAGGGAGAGAACTGGAAAATGAGTCTGATGTTACCAGGAAGGGCTCAGATAATGGCAGGTCTGTGCACTTGTAGGTAGATAGAAGAATATTCAGTGGAATTTATCCAAGAGAAGTAATAAGGTGACATCATCCAAAATTTGGAGGGCAAGAGGAGCAAGAAAAGGAAGACAATTCCTCCACAAGTAATAAAAGGAAATTGGTAGGTAAAATACAAGCTCTCAAAAAAGAAACCCATTTTGTTTTGCTTTTGCTTACAATGAAATTATATTTTTGTGAGAAAAAAAAATGCAGTGTTTTAAAGGAAACAAAACTGTACTCAGAGAATTGTGACTCATTAAAAGTATTTCTCAACTGGTTTCACAACGCAAGAAAACTCAAATGCCCTAACTCCCAGACCAGAGCCCACCCACTGAGTTATTTGCCTCCCCAGAGGAAACAGATAATTTTGATGCCATGAAAATATTACTAGTGCATGAAATTCAGCTTCCTAAGGATATTAGCATCTTTTCAGTCCTGAATTAATGAACAAATTTAGTTCAGAGTTGCAGCGAGCAATTTTTTTACTGTGTGATATCCAATTCAAAATGAATTTATCCGCTTCCATCTGCTATTAAGAAAAATACCAAAATTAGAGATTTTATTAAAGAAACCTGAAAGCTGCAGCCAGTGAACTTTGAGCTAGAAGCCATGCTTGGTAACTACAGGCTGTAAATAATTCTCTTTCTCTGAGAACTGGATAAAAAGTTAGACATACAGTGCTGTGTGATCAATTGATTTTACCAGCAGCTGGTCAGGTCAAGAGGACCAGAAGAAAGGCTATAGCAGCACAGCCAGTGAATAAATTGCTGGCTCAACCCAGAGTGTAGCCAGTTTGTTCTGAAAAATATATCATCATGTATATGACCAAGTGTACTGCACCATGCCGCAGAGGCTTTTCTCAGGGTTCTATTCAGACTTCTCTGTCTAGAAAATAAAAAAAACAGAATAACATTCAAATCTTTATTTTGGATCAAACCCAATGGCATTTGAGATTTTCTCCAAGGTGAGTCAATTCATATTCATTTCAGCCGGAGCATAATTGAGTAGAAGAGTTCTCAGCCCCAAAAGGTGTGTGAAGTCATGTTTAAGCTGTAATCGTAGGTGTAGCAGGCCCTAGGAAATGGGAATGTCAAAGTTTCAACAGGTTCCTTGCTTCAGTTTTGAATAAATTTTGAATGTGTCCCACAGATTTTTTGCTAAATCTACTCTAGATCCTGGCTCAAGATTGGGTGGTCTTCCTATCACTCTTCCCTTAAGAATTTAGCTTCCTCCAGGTTTCATGTGTATTGAAGCCCCTACCTGAATCTTGTAGAGAGTATCAATTTGGAGTCAAAACACTAAGATCAGGGATTGCTTTCATGTTTCTCAACTTTACTTCTTGGAGTGCTCAGTTTGTGGAGTAAAACCTTTTTTTGTAATTCAGTGAATGTCAGCAACTGGATTCTTCCCTGTGTGGTTACACGAGACAGCTGTACAGAGGTAACCTTTGTCAGTCAGGCATAGTCCTTCCTCCATAATGCCCATTTGATAAATTATACATGGGTACCTAATGTACTCACATACATTATGATAGGCTCTTATAGCCCTGCATTTTATGGTGATATGTCATAGCACAGGAGCAGACAATATGTTGTCCCAGAAGATGCCATGGACTCTGAAGATGGCATTATAAATTCTACCAGTAAAAAATAACAAATTAAGAGCTCTAAAAGTAGAATACTTGACAACACCTCCCTTAATTGAAGAAAACGTTCCTAATGAAAGTGAGTTGTTGCAGGAATCAGTGCATTGGTGAATGAGAGACAGGGTTTGATTTAGGATCCCCTCTGGCTCTCTTGTTCCCCAAGCAATCAGGAGGAGCTTTGAGTGCTCAGTCCCTAGGGACAGGCAAGCCTTACATCACTTACCAACCACGCCTCCTGTGATTAAGGGAAGAGGTAGAAGCTTTCAAAAGGATTTCTGTCCAGTTGTTTTTACTAGGAAGAGGCTGAATAATATCTTCAAACTGTGGACTTAAAACATTTCTAGAAAGGTGGGATGAAGAAGGGTGAGTGGAATCAAATACCTGAAAGATGCAATAGCCATATCCTGTCCCAGGGACAGAATGCAATGAGAAGATTTAGGACCACTTCAAATGGGTATTTTTTTTGTCTCAAGATTAATATTAATCATTTAGCATGCTGCTCCCCAGCATATGTTACAGCTATACCTAGAAGGGACTGTAGGACAGCACTCAGGAACTAACTGAGTGTAAAAAGGGTTACCACAACTGCACCCACAGACTCTGAAGTTTTCTTTCTCCACCGAAGTGCAAGATCATGGCACTCACAAAGGAATCACATTTAATTTTAAATGTCTTGAATGATCTGAAATGGACAGGATAATGGATATATATATTTAAGATGTTCTCATACCTTAGGGTTTAGAAGTCTTTTTCTTTTAAAAGAATTTTTAGCATTTTACATCAGAGGTGCATTGATTTTCATCCAATTTTTCCAAAACACACTTAAGCTGTACAGCAGAACTTCAAGGCTAATGTGGCCTTAAGGTTAGGATCTGTAAAACAACAGTTGGCTGAAACAGTTTCCCACACATTTTAGTGAAAAACTACTTTTCCTTTTTTTTTTTTTTAGAAAAAAAAAAGACTTAACTTCAAGGGATTTTCTTTTTCTTTAGAAAGAAATCAATGTATTTGATTTATAGGAGAAATTTTGCAGTTTTACAGAGGAAGATTAACTGTTTTCAGGGTAAAATGTAAAACTTCCTTTTTTTTCTTTTTTCCTGCCTACTTTTTTTTTTACCACAGTGTCAAATCAGCTGTAGGAAAGAGTTCACTAGTCTAACTTAAAGATTCACTGCTGCAGATTTAGAGCCATAGTATGAATGATATTACAATCAGGAAAATATTTCTCACGAAACCAGAAATGCCGTACTTGAGAGGCTAGAAAAGTTTTTCCACAAGAAAAGTTAAAAACCTCTTTTTCATACATCTTAGTCTGTTTAGAGGTTTTGGGGGTTCTTTTTTAATATACTGCATCAGCTGAATGCTATGTGTGCCTTGCTATCTAAAAGAGAGCAGTTTTCTTGAAAGTGTGTGAAGTGACTGTAATCTTTATTTTTAACAAACTCCAGTGCTTTAAAACTTTGGTAGCAGATCCTACCTTACAGTAAATATCAGTGGATATGTGATGTGTGAAATAGGGACTTGCATAGTCTTTGGGTTGGTTGTGTATTATAATGCCATGGCAGTGAATACTGTAAGCAGTCAGTTGTACTTTTTAGTAAGAGCAGATGTACAAAGCTCAGTCATTAGAAATGAGATGGTTACCAAGACAAGGTCATATGGTAAATGTGGAAATTCATAAATAGCAACTAATGATGGAATATGGATAGTTAGGAAATGTTATATCTGAAGATTTTTAGGCTGCTACCCAAGAAATAAGCACTGATCACCTATTTCTACCTCTGCAAATAAAGAAATTGAGATCCAGGAACAAGTGACTCACATGAATTCAGTGATGACAAATGCCATGACATTTCTTGGCAGTTTTCTGTAGATTGACTAATGCAAGTAGATGACAGTCACTCACCAGGAAAAAACCACTTGAATAAAAGGAATAATTTGATCAAAAATAATTGTACCAGGGTATGTATTACACCATGCTTAATACCATCCTAAAGAGCAGTGCTTCATGTGCTGGATTAGTTGATAGTGGAAGAAAAGCAGTTAGGTGAGTGGATCCATCCTTTTGATGTCATCTTCTGAATTTTTGGCAAGCATGGATGACCCTTCTCTACATGAAGACAAAATGCAAGGCCAGGCTGCCTCTGGTGAGTATTTGGCAAAGCTAAGGAAGAGAGTAGAATTGAGCAGTGATCAACATCTAATTATATTTTAAGTCTTCAGGATAAATCTATCAAGAGTTGACACAATGACATTGAAAACAGAATTTCTCATTGATGTTTTTATTTTGTTGGTTTGTTTTTGGGGGGTTTATTTCCCAAAGGGGAAAATTAGCCTCAGTGACCTCAGGTAGGTCCCACTGACATTAGATCCTTCCATTGACTTTTCAAAAGAAATTGGGTTGAGCCCAAGCGGTCTAGAAGTGAAAAAGTGCATGGAAAAAAAAATCAATTTGCTGAAATAGCAAAGGCTAACAACAAGAGAAGGCTGCTTGACTGTCTTCTGAGAGTTGGTGTATGAAGAATAGATTCTCTCTCTGTTTACAAATACACTGTATTTTATAAGAACATAAAACACAGGCCTGAAGTAAGACTTCTGTGGTTCAGTCCAAGGTTTCCTTAGGCTGAACCATGATAACTACAAGACACTTGGTCAGATTAAAGTGATTTACAGAGGTTCTGGAGATCTGGCCCACCATATCTGTAGGGCAGTTGCTTTATGTGACTACAGCTCCCCTGTGGCCTGTTTTACCAGCATATACAGGCATCAGGGCAGCTGAAATTTCATTCACTAGTGTGTTTATGTTCAGAAACAACTAGCTAGGCAATCCAACACCAGTAACTTCATCCCACAGAGTGTTTCTGTTCATGATAACATTCTGGTGTTTGGTTTTTTTTTTTTTTTCATATTTGCTCACTAAAAATGCTGATGATTTTTGATAATTTTTTGTCCTCCTGCAAGTGGTATCTCCCTACAGCAGAAAGGACTCAGTTATCTTATCCTCATTGAAACTGTTACACCTCGAGGGACTCAAAATTCATGCATCTGCTTCAGACCAGGAATGAGTAAAGAAACATCACCAGAGTGGGATTTACAGCCTCCTCTGACCAGTGTTAAATACCAGTTCAACAAATCTAAGTTATAGTCACAGGTAGGAGGCAGCTAGAAGGGCTGGAAGCTAGTTGGAAAAGGCTGAACATCCCCTTTTGTTGTCATGGATGCTGTAATGTTGCAGTACACAAGCTTATGGGTGCAACAAAAAAGGATGTAGCAAGAAGCACTCTGGTCTGCAAGGAAATTCAGAACAAAAAAAAAAATCTAAAACTGCTAGAGAAATAAGTCAACATTTTGCCAAACTTTCTACTGCGCACTTGCAGCTTTATAACATTTAACTTTTTGAAAAATTTTAGAATTCAATTACTTTATTTCTTAAATATGTTTCAGAGCCTTAACACATCTAATAACAGCAGATCAATAGGCTCATTGCCCTACAGTGTATCACAGCACCAGCAAATACCTATGTTATGAAACTAAGTGAATTTACTGGAGTGTAAACCCCCAGTGAGTTGTCTGTAATCAGCCAGCAGGCCTTCAGGGCAAGAGAATTAATGTATTTTAATATTTTAGGTTATCTTCCATATGGCATAATGCTATACTCCATCTGTATGTGTGAGTGTGCAAACAAATGTAGGAGGTTTTTTTCCAGAAATAATTTTCCCTTAGTGGAATCTCACCTGCATTCTAATGTCTTTTATCATCTAGTCCTCCAAACAAACAAAACTTTGAAGAGTGTAAGCCTACAAATAACATTAATGTCTGTAGAGCTGAATTAGATGATTTCAGATCTTTTTCTCTTTGGAGTGTTCAAGTGCCTGTTCTATTCTATTATAAAGAACTCAGCCATTTAAAAAAAAACAAGGCATCCTTGAAAGAAGATGTGGAACCTATTACTGAATCACAAAACAACATGTTCAAGGCTTCATATAAGCATTGTCATGTAAGAGTTTTGAGAAAGTTTAGCTTCTGTGGTATCCCTTTGTGGATATACTGGCACAGCAGCCATGGGCCATAGGGTGTCTAGTTGGCTTAATGTGCTCAGAAACCCAGCTCTTAGGAAAAGCAGGTGAAGGGAAAAGAGAAAAACTTATGCACACTCATATTTACAGAGGCATTTATACTGGTTCCCATGGAGCATTACAGAGAACTTTTAATAACTTTTCAGAACATTAGTGGGGAAGCAACAAAAGGGAACAAACACCCTTTGCTGAATCCTCATGTGCTGATCAATGGTCAGGATTTCACCTCCTTGGGTGCCCTGTTCTTGGCTTTTGCAGACCTGGTGTGCAGCGAGCTTAGCAGTAGAGGTGTCGGTAACAGCTCTGTCATGGGACCACACAGCTTTCCCATACCTGGCTACATCAGGTTGAGTGAATCTCCTGCCAGAAACTCAAAGGAAGTAATTTTGGCATCAGCATTAGATAATGTCCACTATTAAAAAATGTAGGTTGCTAATTATTTAAATTCAGGCTTACTTCATGAGTTGTACAAACTAGGACAGCAACACCCTGCATTTGTGTCTGCAGTAAAATATTTTTAAAGTCAGACTTTTTAAGTTAAAGGAGAGGCTGCAACACTGTCAGTACTGGCATAGATTCATCAAGAGACACTACAGGCTGAGAATCACACATTGGCTGTCAGGTGCCTTTGTAATAGAAGTATTATTTACTACTTCAAGAAAAAATAAACAGCACTATTTCTTTGATTGTGTCTCAGAGAAGAAACAAACTGCAGAGACTTAGAGTGGCATTGTTAACTAGCACTGTTGGATAAATTAATTTATGAAAAAAGGAAGAAATTTTAAAAACAAGTTACATAACAGACCACCTTTTGTAGCTTTTTTTTTTTTTTACTGAATCCTGAAATTATTATTGCATTATTGATATTGTACTAAACTCATTGAAGCCCTGGTGCTGTGAAGAGTAGGATGGAATTTACAGAAGAAAACTCCCTTTCGAGAGACATGCTGTTCAGGTAAGCGTGTGAATTGTCTTGGTGACAATTGTAAAGAAAATGTCTTTTAAAAATATTTCTTTATCTTTTAAAAATATTTCTTTCTTCTTTTTTTTTTTTTTTTTTGGTTGGTTGGTTGGTTGGTTTTGAGTTTGGTTTGGTTTTATTTTGTTTTGTTTTGGGGTTTTTTTTGTTGTTGGGTTTTTTTTGTATTTTGTTTGTTTCTCTGTATGTTTTTTGTAAGAGTGTTCACAATGCAAGAAATTATTTACACGGATGCAGATGTTCTGTCAGGAAAATAGAGACTGTGAAGGGCTTCCATGGAATCCTGTAAGCATCACATGGCATGACAAGCATTTTGGGGCACTCTGGTGCAGTCATACACCATTTTTCAGGGTGATATAACCTGTATTGCATCTGCTGCTGCTCTGTGTGAGGACTTAACCTGCAGCCCAGAGATAGAAGTCATCCACAGCCGCAGATTTTGCAGAGTTGGAGGCTGAAGAGTTTGGTGAGAAAGTGGGAAGCAAGTAAAAGCCAGAATGTGGTTGCAGAACAGGAGGTATTCGAATCAGGACATAAGAAAATTTTTACAGAATTTTGGGGGAGAAGACAGTGGAATTTAACATACCAAATGGTTGAGCCCTATCACCTAATCACACACCTACATCATCCCTACTCATGTTGATTTAGGCCATGTCCTCGGCATTCTTCAAAGCCTTGAACCAGTCTTTTACCCTGTTGCTACATACTTTTGCGTAGACCTCCTTGAAGTAATTTTTCAAAGTCCTCATTTTGGGTTGCTGCCTAATGAAATGGGTTATGTAGACATGTTATTCATTCATCTATGTCTGTTTCATACAATTCCCAATCATTTCTTCTTAATCTAACCTCTACTTTTAATGACCAGAGGTGCGGATTATTTTTTCCACATTTTTTCCTAACTAAACTAATGTCACTGGCATCTTTCTGATACGTCCCATTATTTATACTTCTGTAGTTTTTTGTTGATTTTTTGCACCTAAAAACAAGTGAAAAAGAGAGAAAAAAAACCAATAAAGCAGTGTAATGGCACAAAAATACAATTTGAATCCATAGTGCATGGCAAGCTCATGCTAGAATCAAAATTGTCAGTTACATTTGCAGTTTCCCCAAAGCAGCTCCCAACCCACTGCTGCATTTACATTTGATCAGTTTTTAAGTGTACAAACTATTAAAAAGAGAGTTCCTCACAAAAACTAATGATGCCGATCAGTTTTTTTCATTAACTTTTTTACAGCTTGACACAGTTTTAGCTGGGTTGTTTTTCATTTTGACTTGAAAACTTGCTTTTAATTCTGCCTTTTTCTTGGTATAGAAACATTATGTGGTGAGATCTTTTTCAGATAAACAGGTTTAATTCTGGGAGCTGATGGTCATCCTGTCCCTTTTGATACAAAGCACTCTTAGACAGCTCTGTTTTAGAGGCTGAACATTCACCTCAGTGTGAGTTTTCCTTTGAACATATAATTGTGTCTATTTAAATAGCAGTTCTAATACAACCTTTCATAATAAATGTATGTGCATATGCATATACATATATCTATATACACGCACATATTTTTTTTCTCTAACTGGATTACCTTCCGAATTTCACTTCCATTGATCCAGGGATCAATGGGTAAAAGAATAACATTTCTCTTTAAAGAAACTTTAAACATATCATAGGCTTGAAAATACCAAATAATTGATCATGAATAGATATATTGGGAACTGAAAAACAAAGTGATTCTCATGGGGATTCTAAAGTAAACCAATATTAAAATTAGAAAGTGATCTAAAAATTAAAACTGAGCAATCTGCTACCAAATACTAAGAGTTTCCTCTGCACTGTATGTTAATTGGTATTCATTAATTTGTATTCACAACTTCTCTAGGGGGTGTATACTTAGAGAAACTGAGGCAGTGAAAGGTCACAAGATTTAATCCTGAAATAAAAGAAGAAAGCAATATGAATCACGGATTCTAGTTCAAGAGTTGCTGGCATGACCATTATAGTATCTAGGTGAGTGCAAATAAAATGGAACAGTCCTGTCGTAACACAAAAGCAGCAGGAGGACTGCTACCTGTACAGACTGCTGGCTCCATAGGAAAAAAAATATACCTCTCTTTCCACTGTCAGCTGAAAGAGTATGAAACCAGGGTGGAAGTAAAGTGTCTGGCTCTCTTTTTAGTCTAGTTTTTGCCTGCCTTCTACACAAATCTCGTATTATCTCTTTTTTATACCTGCAAAAGGAAGAACAGCTACACTTGCTGTTATGGTTAAGATTTTTGCCTCATATTTCATTAGCACCAACACCGTTCAGTGGCTGAAGTAAGGTGGGCCTGGGTGGGATTTTAAAGCACATGAGGGCCATATTTTGTTAATTTCTTTAGAAATCTGAAGATATAAACAAGCATACAATTCATTGATTGACACATATCTTACCAGTTCAGGTACTTAATCAAGATCCTCCAAAGCAATTTTAATTTTCACATTTTAGGAACTAAGTGCTAGAAATGGTTAAACACTTAAGGTAAAATGGTTTTGGATCTGCAAAGGCATTTTTTCTCAGATTCAAAGCATTTCCCAGAGATGTGGCAAAGTGTATGACATTTCCTACAATTGAAAGTCAAACTAAATTGGCTTGAACTTACCTCATTAAAGTAGACATTATTTCATACAAATAAAGGGAAAAGTATAACTTCATCTTTTTTATATATTTCATTTTGAAAATTTATTATTCAATAATATAGAAAGCTAGACAACAAACATAATCATGATACAATATTAACAAACAATCTGAAAAATGAATATGTTGGTATTGCAAACTGAAATTTTGGTTCTAGGAGAAATTTTGAATCTGTGTTTTGATTTGATATAAGAAATAAACTTCATCGTTTCCTAAGCAAATGGATTTTTTTTTTCAGCAGTTCTAATAAGATCTCTGAAAATCTGGCACTTAGAGCTGACTTAACTCTGTTGGCTTTCATGTTCTTTATAATATTCCTAGAGACTTCAAAGGAATCAATTAGCTTAATGCCAAGGATTTTTAAAAATCTCATTCTCTTTCTGCTCACAATCTGTATAATGGGGAAGTGATTAGAATATCTATACTACAGAGGTATTCTGAAGTTTTAATTAAGTTCTAGAAATTAATTCAGGATCCTGAGATGGGAGAAGTGGAAAGAAATAAAATCCTTATGTGCTCTGGAGCCTCTGGCTGCAGACTGTGAAGCTGTAGCCACTTTTACCACTTGGAAATATAGAACTTTTAACTCCCAACAGTATGATCTGGAGCTAAATGTCTCTCTAAGTTGTGAAATGTGTTTAAATCTTTGTGTATTTAGAAAACTCTTTGGTCATGTTTTGTAATGAGATGTTCATTAGTCTGAGTCTTCAGTCTTTAATATTATTTCTCTCTAGGATTCTTTTTTGTCAGCCACTTGTAGATGTTCCTCTGGCTGCTCAGTTTTCTTTCCATCCCATCAGAATTCCTCATTTCAATAACAACACAGGCATTTTTATGATGGGGGGTTTTTTTTGTTTGGTTTGTTTTTGTTTTTTGTTTGTTTGGGGAGTTGTTTTGTTTTGTTTTTTTATCATTTCCTGGTGCCTTAGGAAATACTATTTCTGTCTGTGCATGGTCAAGACTGACATCTGTATAAGTCTGGGTATTGGTG
Source organism: Chamaea fasciata (assembly GCF_029207755.1). Taxonomy (NCBI): domain Eukaryota; kingdom Metazoa; phylum Chordata; class Aves; order Passeriformes; family Sylviidae; genus Chamaea; species Chamaea fasciata. Next base: position 42,338 of record NW_027094707.1, read on the forward strand.
TGCATTCTGGTACACTTATTTCTAGAAGAAAAATGATTTAAATGTTTTCCTTTCCACCATGAAATGGCAGCCTCTTTAAAATCTCTTGAGTGTAAAAGGCCTGTGTGGTTGGAGAGTGTGGGAGAATAGCTGCTACTCCTCGTTTGGTCCCTCTGAGACACACTAGAGATGGCACATATCCTCCTGCTTCTGTGAGGACATGACCTCCATGTAATCCCTAAAACTGCTGCATCTACCTCTCTTGGATTAGGAAGGCAGATTCCCTCAGAAGTGGGCATTCAGGAAACCCCAGAATGAGGGGAGGAGTCCTCTGAACTGCTGCAGATGTGAGGGAGAGTGATGATCCATAGACACAGCACTCAGCAGGTTTTCAGTCAGTCAACACGTGACAGCTGTCACCCTGCTCTACAGGTAAATTAAGTTAGGTGGGTTGTATGTACATGTACACACTGAAAGCACCTACCTGCCTGATGCATTTACTGAGAAACACCTGCACAACTGTCCATGCTAGACAGGTTTGAAAAGCTTCTAGATAATCTGGTCCACTACGTGTAATACACAAGGCTAGGCAACTCATATTTTCCTTTCTAGTGGATTTTGATACTCTGCTTCCACCGTGAGCCTGACACTGAAACTATTCTTTCAGATTAAAGGCATTTCTGTAACTGCCCTAACCTCAGAGCTCAGCTGTGGGTTTTTCGCCTCTGGGCATATTTCCTTGCTTGATGATAAAGTACCTATCACAAATAGTATCTCAGAAACCACTGTCCCTTACAGCATCCCTTGTCACATAGTACCTCTAATCTTAACCTTTTACTGCCAGATGGGGCCAGTGGGACTTAGCAGCAGGAGCATGGGCAAGACCCAGGGCCAGGGTGTGATGGGCAAGGCTAACACACAGCTGCAGCAGTGCCACAAAGCAGAGGAGTGTGGGCCACCTCATCAGGTGTTAATGGGCTATGAAAGGGTCATAACTTCTGGTTAAAACCCTCCCTTGCTTCTTTGGTTAATCTGCACCTCTAGTATTTTTCAATCAAGCAATTTAGAAGACCACTCTGCTTTAAATGAATTGTACTGGTCTTGGGTGGAGAAGTGCAATGCATAGTATCCAAAAAATACGGTGAAACTTTGAACTTTAAAAGAAATGTTGGCCACTTAGATTGTCCAAAGAGTAGCAGTTTTCTACCCATAAAATACACTGTGAGAATTAAAAGAGGGAAGAAAAAAAAAAAAAGTAGCAATTGGTTTAGTTGTATTCTGAATAAATGGCATCTAAAAATTTTTAAGTGGAAAATTAGAAAATTGTCATCCAGAGGACTATTTTCAGCTTGTTCTTCCAGAGGGTTTAGCCCCCGTTAAAAAAAAATAAAAAATAAAAAATAAAAAATTCAAAACAGAAGAATGGGTACCATGTTAGAAATGCAACAACAACAATTGTAAAATCCCAAGATTCTCGTGGTTCTGAGTATAAAATGCCTAATGTGACCAGCATTCCTATCTTATTGTTTTCATTTGCCCTAAACTGCTGTATCACAGTTTCACACACGAAGTGGCTGCACTGGGGAAACAGATAAAATGAAGCATACTCGTAGGGCTTCTGCAGTGTTGGTTGGTTTATAGCCATAAAGTATTGTGGTTTATGATTTACCAAGATGAAAGTATGCAAAAAAAATCAGATCCCTCCATGGCTCATGAGTTTTTGTCACAAAATGAGACCTTTTCTTGATTCAGGAATTCTGCCTATGCAATGTAAATAGATGCTAAGATGAAGCAACAAGTTTCTTTGAGCTCCATTTCATTGCTGTGATATCAGACATGACTTCAGCACTGCAGTCTTTACTGTGTAGGCACCTCTCTTTCTTTTTAACATGACACTTACTTACTGTCTCCAGAATGGGGAAGAAAAAAATAAAATTTTCACCCTAAACAATTTAACCAAAAGCAACTATTCAGAATGTAAGGAGTGGCTCTCCCATTTGCACAGTGTAACTGGGAAAACTTTGAAGTTTGTCCTGTCTGTTCCCTCCCTTCTTTCTTTCTTTTCTTTCCCCAACAATCTCCCAACCAAACATTTATGGTTATTCAGTTGACAGCCAATAAATAGCGAAGTGTTTGGGGGAAATCTGTAGTTTTTTTGGAAAGAAACCTATAAAAGAAAGAGATGCGGGGAGAAAGAGGAGGAGAGAGAGCGTAATCTGTACACCATCTGTTGCCTAGTGCAATCCATGCTGACACAGGGCTTTTTGACATTTTATACCTCGAATGCAAGCACATAGATCATTTCTACCTTGTACTTTTCCCGTCTCATTATCGGAATTTATTCCCTCGCTTTGTTGTTGGTGGAGTCCCTATTCTAATTGTTTCTTACATGTGCTGTAAATCTGTCCTCCAATCAGTAAAGCCCTGGAACATGAAACTGAGACCTAGCAATTTCCTTTGCTTACCAGTGCATCTGCTGGAGCGTAGTGTTGAAATAAAATGAAACATGTTTGCACTCTTTTTCTATCATACTGTAATGCTCCTTTCATTTTGCTCAAGGAATTTTTAATATTCAAGCCATACCCTGTGCATGAAGTCATTTCCCTTCGATATAATTGTAATGGTAATATGCCTGGCCTAACTGGCAGTGGCACAGCTGGCTGCTTGCCACAGCTGAGCCTCTGACTCAAAGACTTTAATTCTGTCATGCCTCATCTGGTTTTATGTACTCTTTTGTAGTTAGTTCACAAATTTATTCTAGGGTATCCATTGAGATGGGCAGGCCATTGACTTTTCTCTAAAGATAGCACACTAAACTAATGAAGGACACCAAATATGTGCATTGATAACCTGTGTGCATACTGAATAGAAATCAGATTATAAGTCAATGTGCCTGTGTGGTCAGGACTTATTGACAGATGCTTAGACCCTGATTGTGCAAAGATTTAGTGGCGGTGAATAAAGGTAAGCATAGGCAAAAGTCTTGCCTCATTGCTGCCTGCAGGATCTGCTGTCACAAATAGCAAGTGGCACAGGGTCTGCACAAGCTGCATTAGCAGCTTGTTACCCCACAGGACCATTTAATGAATTAATAGCTGTGTTTTGTTTTGCAGGTTTTAATTAACTGAGTCTTTCTGCAAAATTGTGGTGTGGCTTCAGTCCCAAGGAACTTTTAAAGTATCTATCTTTTCAGGTTTGTTTTCACATACAAGGTCAGAAAAAAGTTCTTCAGCCTAAACTTCCATGTCCTGATGCTTTATACAGCTACCATACCTCTTTCCTTTCATCTATCACTGGGTCCAAAATGCATGCTCCCAAAGCAAGGTTCTGTGTTTATCTTTCTGATTTCATCCCTTTCTGCTTTCACTAAGGCCTTCCATCTTTATTCCTCTAACTCCCCTAAAAAGTGATTGTTTCAAGAAGCCAGAATGTCTGACCCCTGCTTCCAATTATCCACTGGAAATATACTTCAAATGATGGTTACCATCTTCATCCATCCTCACCTTTCTGAGTCTGCTGTTTTTCTCCTATTTGTCCATAATAACTTGGAAGGTTTGCTTTTGTCTATAAAGCTCTATGCACATCTACTGAGTTACAAGAGCAATAAAGTGTTGTTTATCAGGTTTATGGATCACTCACTTTCGGTCTATTGTTCAAATGTAAGCCCCCTCTGAAAGTTAAAAGCTGTTGGTGTGAATCGATTAAGACTTCATTTTATGCTAGCTGAAATCAATGACCAAGCCTTTTTCTTACTGTGGAAGGAAGGTTTTTCTAGCTGCACACACTACAGGTTTTCTTGATTTGATGGTCAAGCCATAATGCTGAAAAAATATTATTCAAACAAAAAATTTCATTCAACCTGAGATGAAAATTCTTTTTTAGGTGTGCATTAACTATATCTATTTTAAAATGATGACGTGAAATTCAAAATAAAATGCTGATACAAAGTGGAAACAATATGACTTCAGGGAAATTAGAAAGAGTTTTGTCTTCCTTTAAATTCACTTTTTTTCTTACCTTTTGGGGGAAAAAATTGTATCAGATTCTTTTATGGGATTGAGGAAGTAAAAAAATATAGTAAACCAATTGAGTTCTGTCAACCTCATATTTACTACCAGTTTCAAGTAGTGACTCAGCCAATCTGCTACATAGATCACCTCTGATCTGTGTTTTGGGATGCAGAAATAAGCAGAAATAAGGGAATATTGGTACCTTTTCAAGTCTTGCCCTGATAAAAAGCCAAACACAGATATAGTCTATACGTAAATTAAAGTTCACAGATATCACTGTTTTAGGAAAAGAGCATCTCAGCCCTTTCAAGAACATATTCAGCCATTGTCTTGTGAAGACTGTTTTGGAAATAGCAACTATCACAAACAAGAAAAAGTTTTCGAATTTGACATCTAGGAGCTAAATATGGCAGACCTAAGAAGAAAAGAATGAGGGGAATTGCATCCAAGTTTCTTGTGAGGGGAAGAGGACGGGCAGGCACTGATCTCTTCCCTCTGGGGACCAGTGACGGGACCCAAGGAATTGGCCTGAAGTTGTGTCAGAGGATGTTTAGGCTGGATATTAGGAAAATGTTCCTCACTCAGAGGGGTGGTTGGACACTGGAACAGCTCCCCAGGGCACTGGTCACAGCACCAGCCTGACAGAGTTCAAACCTGTGTGTGTTCAGGCACATGGTGCAATTCTTGGGGATGGTCCTGTACAGGGCTTGGAGTTGGATTTGGTCCTTTTGGATCCCTTCCAACTCAGAATATACTATGATTCAGTGAAAAATCACAATTTAAGGGCTTAAATTCCCAAAAATTAATGCTGATTTTCATTTAAATTATTCCTTGATTTATGTACCCACTTGAAAAATTCAGACAACTTATTCTCATGTTCCAGCTACTCAGTATTTAACTATAAACATTTAATTTGAAAACTCTTGATTCTCCTCTCCACTGTGCTTTTCCCCTTCTTTCACCTTGAAAAAATCTAAGTTTGCAGTGTGTGCCAAGCAACTACTTTCCTAATCTTCCTGATAATCCATGCAACTGAATGATATGATAATAAGCTACAGAAGTTAATTACATTTGATGAAAGCACAAAAAAAATCATTTACTGCCACCCCCGTCTCTGAAATACTATCCTGGCCCATGCTTTTCATACATACCCATGTCAAAGGTAGCCTAAGGAAAAAAACCACTTGTGCCTCCAGTACGTGCTTGGGTTTAGAATTTTCCAGCCCCTGGTACTCTGTTCACAATTTATTTTCTTCATATCAGCTTTAAATATGAAGTAGGTTCCCAATGTTTACTTAAATTTTTCAGTTTTTAAAAATAGTATTGCAAGCATATGATTCTCATAAAGCATTTTGTGCAGGGAGAAAAGTAAGCCTAGAGGCAAATCCTGTAACTCTCCAGACTGTAAAGACAGAATGATGACAAATTGTATAAATATGTGCAAATTGTCCAAATGATGTCATGTATTCAGGCTTGCAAAAGGCAGGAAGAATACTTGAGTCTAAGGTCAGCACAGACTGTGTCTTGGAATAAAATTGAGCAATTAGATTCAATTTGCTTAAATTTATCACCAAGAAAAATGTTTTGTTTAATCTTAATCTTTGTCTTATTTTTCAAGCATTTTAGAACCTACTGTGTTACTACATCAGTGAAGGCCCCCAGTAAATTCAGGAAAAGCCTGATAGCAGCATGCATTAAGCAGGCTGCCTGTTGGAAAGGGTTGGTGAGGTAGGGCAGCATACTTGTGACCTACCACATGAAACTTCTCGATGCAATTTAAATAGCAAATTGCAGAGCCTTGGAAAGGTGGGCACATTTTCCTTGAAACAAGCAGCACTTTAGATTACTTGGAAAAATTGCATATTGAAACTTTCTGGGGCTAGGCAGAAGTACATTCTCTGGGCTCCAACTGGTCTATAAATGCTTATACTGAAGCATTTTTGATTTACATTACACAGGTCTTCACTTCTCTTATCCTCTTTTTCTCTATCCCTCCCTCTCCTCCCCTCCCCTTTCAGCATGGAGGTCAACCTTCTCCAATTATTTGTCTGCAAACCATTTCTTTCTTCAGGTTTTCCCATTTACATTACATAGGTCAGTGTCTCCTTGGGTCAAGCTGTTTTAACTTCCACTGCCTTATTTTCTCACCTTCCAATGCTTTGCTTCCTCTCTGGTCTCACCCTCCACCTCCAACCCTTCCAGATTTGGAGAGAGAAAATAAATGTAAAAAGGGAAAGAAAAATTGATTTTTTTCCGCTTTCCTGACAAATTTCTTCTAGCCACAACCATTGGAACACAGGTCCAGCTGAATATGCAGGTGTTTTTTAACCATGCATTGAGCTGCTTGTTGTCTCCTACATTACTTTTAGTGGGGACAATTCATTATCAGTTGTTCAGGTTGCATACATTGGTGGTGGGTGTGAATGTCTGTGTAGACACTCTCAAACCTACTGATGTCTGAACACTTTGGAGCACCTCAGTAATGTTCATTTGATAGACTGTGAAACTGTAGTTTTTGACAGTAAACCTCTATTCCCAATATCAGCTGGGCTTCAGTTCCTATCATTAAAAGAAAAAAACCAACTTATTATTTGCTTATTTTTATAGGTTTAAGAATGAATGTCCAAATAGAGGATGACAAATTAAAAACCTAAAGCATTAAAATACAAAAAATAGCAAAAAATCAATATTGTGGCTCTGTCTGTGTGATACACAGTTTGGTATACTAACAGTAGTGCCTGCTGCATTTGAGAGGTCGAAGAGATCAGTTGTAAATGTGTAACATGCACTTGCCTCTATCTCAGGATCAGAGTGCCTGCACACTTTTGTGAGCCGTGACTCATACAAGGAGGCGATGTGAGCAAAGGGTTTGCTTTCTAGCCTGCCTGTTTAGGAAAGAAATTAAGAACAGATGGAACCTGTTACAAAAGAATTTCTGAAGTACAAGGTTTAAAAATGGTTGTGTTTTTCTGATTTCTTTTTTTTTAAGAGAAAGAGAAGCTCTTAGGATGTTAGTGGGATGATACGTGGTGTATGGCTAATTTGGCATCATGCAATCCAATCTAACACCAAGTTAACACTGGAGCTTCTAAATGAGCTATTCTCCAAACATGTTTCAGCTGCATACATTAAAGCCCCTGTAACTGTTACTTTTAAGAGTACATTAAAAAGGTTGTGAAAACTGCTCCTTGTAATGATTTCTACAACAGAATCTCTGCAAACTCTCAGCTGGAGGCTATCAAACACACACCTCCCTAATAGACAACACTGTGTGTACAATTAACACATTAATTTATAGAGTAAACTGATCAGGGGAGACTTAGAGCTTCAAAGCCAGAAATTCACCATTAAGGAAGAAATGAAGCTACATGGCAGGAGCTGCCTTGCTCACTGCAGCCCTTCCTGACACAAAGCCCTTCCTGACACAAAGTGCCTGTGCTGCTGAGCCCAGAGGCGCTCCCTGGCTCCTGTGCCCCGGTGCAAGCCTCAGCCAGACCCCATTCCAGATAAGGACAGGAGTAAGCTATGCTCCTCCCTGTCCTGTACTCCAGTCCTCCCCTTGGCATTAAAGGAAATCTCAGACCATAGACCAAACAGGCATGCTGCAACAAAATACTTCACCTGACTGACTGGGGAGGAGGTAGATAGGACATAATCTCCTGCCTGCATGGTGTATCCAGCATAAAAATACCAAAACAACCAAAGACACCATAAGACAAATCACCATAATAATTTAACACTAAAGAATACTTGGTGTGTATCTGTCAGAGTGGTTTCCTTGCTAGGTTTATGCCCTGCTCTCACATGGAAGAGGAGAGTTAGGCAGAATGAGGCACAAGGCATCCTTTAAGCATGGACCCACCAAAAGTAAGTCCCATTCATCAGATTTAGTCAGGGAGGAAGCAACATGACCTGGCTAACCATTGTCTTTTCTCAGTGTTGGAGACACAGGTTTGAATTGAAGATACAGAACTTGGAACCGCCTCTTAGAATGGGATGGCTTTTTCTGGAGATGACAGCCTTGACTTTTTTCTTAATTATGTGAGGATTTAGGGTCCTTTTTTATTATACCCTGTTGATTAGGGCATTCATGAGGAGCCGATTGACTCATGCTGAAGTCTCAACCAGAGGCATTCAGATTCATCCACACATCCAGCTGTGCTCTACACATTTGTCAAAGGGTGTTTTGCTGAGCACCACCCTGCTCTCGGCCTTCCCAGCCCCATGTGATTTTCAGGACCTGCCTCCCTCTGATGCTCTCTCCAGGCACATTTTTTCAGTGTACACCTGAAATTACCCCTACTCGTGGAGTCACAGGCTTCTCTGAATTCTTCTTCTGGGCGTCTCCCATCAGGAGAAAGTACAAAGCTTTTCAAGCTCAGAATGAGTTGTCGGGGTTTTAGTTCTTTTTTTTTTTTTTTTTAACTCCAATAAAGACTTAAAAAAAAAAAAAAAAACAACTTAAACAAAGAGGATACCAGCTATCCTCTTTCTTTTTCCACTGTCTACAGCTCCTCAAGGGAAAAATCAATTGGATAATTCCTCCATCTCAGGAGGATCCTGTATTTTCCCACCACACACAGTCCCTTCTCTGAAGGTAAATGCAGTGAGTGTGGGCAGCATGCACAGAGCACTAAGGGCTAACCAGATCAGCAGTGCAGTGAGGAAAAAATATGATCTGCCTGAAGGAAGAGCTCAGCTTTGAATAACCAGAGAAGCAGTTCTTAACATTACTATCTCTGAAGAGAGGAATGACTGAATGACCTGGCCCATATTTGTTTGTGTGATTCATCATTAGATTAATTTTTGAGGTCAAAATAGGAGTGTTCCTGAGAATGATACAGATACTTGGAGGTTAGGAGTTTGCTTTCTTATTTACTTCCATTGCCACAGCCACAATAGACGCAGGCCAGGCGCAGTCTCCATGAACTTTCTTTTGGTGGGTTTGGGGTTTTTGAGTAAAACCCATAACTGCCAACTCTAACAGTCCTGGCCATAGATTTTCGCTTCTGTGAGTCATTTACTTCCCCTTACACATTTTGCTGCTGACTTCCTGTGGAGTCAAAAGGAATTTGGTCATTTGGTCACAGTTTCTGAATCTACTGAGTTTACAAGGAGTTGAAAATTCCAGACAAGTGGTCATATGTTGTATAAACCTTATTAACCTTACACATTCATGCTGGTTGCCCTGAGCTTGCTGAGACATATCTCACAGTGACAATACAGGAAACCAGATGCATCCTGGGTATACTTGGATTCTTTGTCTATAAAACTCTATATAAATCCTGAGTAGTTTGATGGACCTTGGGCACAAGTTTACCATTTTCTTTTTCACACAGCACCTATAGATTCACAAGAATATCTATTGACTAAAGAGAAAATTATTTGCTTTTCTAATCTCATTTAAGGATTTCAAGTCTGCAATCAATTCCACCTTCTGTCCTACTTTGCTTCATGCCTAAAAGATCTTTTCCTGCAATGTCTAGCCTATTCACCACTCCTCTTTGCTAAATAACTTAATAGAGTGTCTGTTAAATACTTCCCTTGATAATCCATCTTTCCACTGCTTTGACCAGTTTTCTTCTTTGTGCCCTAGAAATACTCTTGCCACCTAGACTTTTGCTCCAACATGCTCATTTTGCAAAATTTCTACTGCTAAAATGACAGGCACAGGATACCCTACAGGGTACCCTGCTCAGAGGATCAGTGAGGTTTTGCCTTTTCAAACAACAGCTGCAGGAGGATTCAAGCTGGGAGTGGACTTTTCAGGAGGGAAAGCCAGCCTGCAAGAGCAAAATGCTATTGGCCTCTCCAAGTGGCATGGAGAGAGGGAACAGGAGGCTCTGCAGGAGCAGGCAGCCATAAGAACCAGACTCAGCGTATCTGCCAAGTCTACCACTTTTAACATCTGAAATGTTGGCAGGTATGAAGCCAGAGCATGGTTTCAAGAGCACTTGTAACACCTTGGACTTCTCTCACACCTCTGATGTTCACTGACAGCTCTCATTAAATTAATCCCTATAAAGCAGTGGGGATTTGGACAATTTTGCCACTCTCTCAGAAGGTGCTACACCTCTACTTCACCACCATTAAGAAGCCTGGCCACCCAGTCTCTTGTCCCAGAAAAACAAAGTATTTGAAAAAAAAATCGATCAACAGAATTCTAGGAAAAACAAGGTTGCCCAGGGAAGTCTAACCAACAGCTAACTCTCATGGACTCAGAACAAACAGAGACCTACAAGAAGATATCATAAAATTAACATTTTAATGGAAACTGAGTGAGACATTCTTATAAAATTCAAAACAGTTGCAGGCCATGGGATATATCAATTTCTTTAGAAGGAAAGTTTCCCGTACAATGATTTAAAGCTTTGTAGTTGAATTTTGTTTTTTAAGTTTTTCACAGGTAATGTTTGTATGTGCTGTCCTTAGACTGGGCCCTCAGGCTATCAGTAAACATGTTGCCTTGGTTAAATTGTTTCTAACTCTGGACAGAAATAAAAATTTATTCACCATCATTTTCAAGCTAAAAATGTTCAGACTCTGCCTTAACTCCAAAAATTACTTCATAAAAGTATCTTCTGCCAAGAGATCATGAGGTAAAATTAATGACATTAAATTACTTGCCTGTCTTCTCCTTTTGACTCTGCAATGCCAAACTGTCCTTTCCTCTAATATATATCATCAGAAAAACAGCTAGAAATAAACTTGTGAAAGTCCTGCTGTGATAAGCTGATGAGACACAGGGGATTCTGGAGAGCATGACTTGTCTGCAGTGATGGCAGAAAGATCCTATATTCACCTTGCCAGCATCTTTTGCTGGAATAACTAACCCCTTTATTTTACACGGAAAGGCTCAGTCACATCTGAGAAGACTTATTAGCCACCAGGAACTAATAAAAAATAGCCTGAAAGTGAAATATTCTCTGTCCAAGAACATGACCCCTTCAGACAAGTTGTCATGGAACATGGAACATGGACAACTCACCAAATAAACTTTTGTGCTGCTGACCCCTGGAAAGCCAGACATAATAGAGAACACATGCAATCACTCCTCATGGATACCAAGGACAATTTTCATAACTAATCAAAGAGCAAAAGTCTCCTTTTAAAGGCTACCTTTTACTGTAGATTATGACCTGTTTAAAGTTTCAGAAACTTTGGTTAGGGGCCTTTTTAGGTATTTTGTTTACGTGTGATACTTAGCACAGGACCTCACATGCAGATATCTCTAGCCTTTAGCTGTTACCTGATCTCTACCAAGAATTTGGATTCATCAGCTAAAGGAAAATTAACTTAACTTCACTGATTTCACAGCTTAAACCTGAATTTTTTCAGTTGTCAGTTTCTCAAAAGTTTTCATTTCAAGGAATAACAAAAGTCAAATCTTTCTTTCTCAGTAAAGGAGAAATATTGCCATTGAAGAATATTTTTAATTCTTAGAAAAATCTGAGGACCTCAGGTTTAAAAAATCATAGATTTAATGAAATTAAACTGCTTAGATATGGTTAAAGTGTAACTGGATTTTAGGTGTAAAATTTTAAATGTTTCGTGCAATCCAGGCAGAGCTAGTCAGCAAACCTGTCTCAGCCATAAACGCGCATTGCTGTATTACAAGTCAGGTTGGAGAATTTTCATTAGATCTGTGCATTTTACTTTTGGCCCAACATAAAGCACGAACAAAATACCTTCTCACTTGAAGCAAAATGCATTAAAATAATATCTGCCAAACCACTGCAATTAGAGGTGAAATATAACCCACAATTCCAAAATTCAAAATATATGGATTGCATGGAATAGAAAGTAATATTAATAATTGCCAATTATTAGCCTGAAGCTTCTTAAAGTGGGTATGATTCTAAATAAAAGTAATTTGTTTTATTTTCATTTGAACCTGTAGATGCTGCATGGAGAAGTAACCACTGAAAAATACGAACATATGTACATTAATCATGTTAGTGTTGATTCTCATATAGCTCGAAGAAAGAATGTCAAAAATTTGGTAATCTTGTATTTCTGGAAACCAAGCAATGGTAAACCCTTCAGTGGTTTGAGAACTAAAGTGCATTTGAAATGTAATAGGGCAAAGGCATCTGTGTTGAAATAAGCATAATCAAATCCAAGGAGATCAGCAAACATTTATGTGGATGCTGTCTCAGATCAAAAGCCTGGACCATTTTTAACTATTAATCACTCATTCGTTTACATATTTGTATCAGAAAATAACTGAGATCAAGCCTGTTTAACTATGTGTTTAATTTAAAATTCTGAACCTAATAAAATATCTGAAAAAATGAGACAAAACCCCATTCTTCATCCCATGCTGCTGATGGCTTTCTGCTGGTCAGTCTGAAACCACTGCCTGCAGTTTGAGGGGATCTTGTTGTCTTTTAGACACACCCACTCCTGAACACCTGACCTTTTTTTTAAAATTTTATTTTATTTTAATCTTTATTTAGAAATGGTCATCATGATGGAAAACCATTTATTCTCCACTTTCTTTGCAGTTCTGTCACAACATTTCAGCTATGTGCAGTTTATCAACCCTACAATCAATACAACTGGGAGTGAAAAACCAATCAAAGTTTTTTAGGTTGCCAAAGTGACAACTGGAGACAAAACTGTTGTCATAAAATGGAATTGTGCTACGGTTTTAGTAGTCACCTGGTACAGAACAAGTTCCTTCTCTCAAACTGTAATGGAGACACCTGTGCTTTCCTGCACTGGGGAATTTACAAAGGATTCAGGACAGGAAAACTGGCCGAAGAAGAAAACATTTCTCCTAACCAATTTACCATTGTATTAAGGTTACTTTTTCCAGCCCAGTATCAAAAAGATTTTTAATTTTTTCTTTTTATTCCTGACACCCTCAGAACAATCAGTGCAATCACAATTACTTTGACAGGCGTGCTGGAATTGGAGTAGGCAGAAAATGGCCTTAATGGGAATCTTTTACAAAGCAGCTGTTAGAGTGTGGTTACAAGACTCTGAATAAATGGCAGCTACATAACTTCCCCTAATCAGATTGGAGCAATCAGCTTGAAAAATTTTCCCATATGTTGAAGAGTGGAGCTTAGGCCTAGGGTTATGGCAGGGACACAGGCCATGGTAAGGTTACAAAGTCTGGCTACAATTAAACACTCACTGCAGAAATTGTGATGATGCTTCGGGGAGCTATTGCACTTTAGCCATTTGTAATTGCACGTTCGGAAATTACTCACTCCAAAATTACTCGGGGCCCAGTTACACAGTTTACAAACATATGTTCTCAGAGAGAGGGAAAAACATCCTTCCAATGGGCACCATTTATAGATTTTTTTTATGGTTATTAATGAAATGTAACTTTGTGAGATTGTTTACTAATAAGATCCTGTGATTTTTACGGAGTTCTATTTATCATTAATTAAATTATTAAGGCACATTTCTGCCTACCAGGGTCAAATCTGCAATTCTTGCAGTCTTTTAATGCCCTGGTTTAATGCTTCTCCTGTCAGCACTCATTGAGTAACCCAGACAGAGCATTTCTCCTTAGTAGAGGTATTTCTTAGTTGTTCGCAGACTGCACCACATTTCTGCGGGTCACGTTATCTATAGCAGGATATGTGGGCTGGCACCTGATCTGTGTATCAGTGCTGCCACGTCAGATATATTTTAGAGCTGATAAAGTGTGAAAGTTATGTGGAAAATTAGCATGTCACAAGCTTTGTAATTATACAGCTTTTTAGAAATTTAATGAAGAAAGACAAGGCCTTCAGGGTGTCTCTTTTTACTGGTAGTTAATACAAGGAAATCTTCCATTATGTTCCAAAACCTATTCTTCCTCCCTTTCTGAATTCTGGGAAACAGACAGTGAGCTCAATGTGCTTTACAGTTCTAGAGAGCAAGATGTACTGGTGACTGACAGCACTAATGACCTGTCCCCTTTATTGAACGTGAAAGGAGAGGCATAGGGCACCAAGTAGGTTCTTGGTACATACAAGTGGGACTGATCAGCAAACCAACAGGAGTAGGTAAGAATCATTTTAAAAAATGCAATCCACACCCTTCTCAAATGCACTTGGTTCACACACAGAGCTTCAGAAAGATGGAGAGATGTAGTGTTTGATATGCTGTTTGGAGACTTCACTCTGTACAGCAGGATCTCCATGTAGTTTCCAAACAGTGTTTTCTACAAAGAATGAGGCATGATCCTCTATATCTCATGGGAGGCTCTAAAAGTGAGAGAATTTTTCCAGTGCTATGGGCCACTGTTGAGATCTTCAGTGTTGTCTCATGACAGAAACTGAATGCAAAAGCATACAACTGAACAGCTACATCATTTGCTGTAAACAGAGTAGATGTGATTCCCCATGTTTTTATTTATTTATTTTAGCTTCCATCAGAGGTGCAAAGTTATGTAACTTGGGGAGGAATTTGGAAAACAAGTTGCTCTCCTGTAGGTGACTGAAGTTAACCAAATGGCCTTCCTCATGTCCATGCAGTCAGGAAACAAAAGTTGGCTCTTTGAGAAGGTAGCTCAGACCTGCTGCTCTGAATGAATGTGGTTTGGCATCACAGCATGTTCCAGGCGGGGATAACACCTCTGAGTGTGTGCACTTTCCCGTGAGCCAAGGAGCTCCCTGTGAGTACCTGTTCCTCCCATGCTCCATATGTGTAAAAGACGTTGGTCTCACCCTTGCGAGTGTTCCAAGTGGCATAAACTAATGTAAGATCCTGCTTTGGGATTTAGGATGTTTCAGGGCCCCATTTCTGTTTTGCAGCAAGTAGAGTAAACTCTAAAATTCTGTAAATATGAATTACTTAAGTTCTGTCAACAATGTGCTTGAATTCACTTACTAGGCCAAATATTTTAGTTTGGTTCTGTTTTCCCAAGAATTTTTCAAAATAGTTTTACAATCCTCTTATGCAAAAAGAAGTTGTTTTAGCTTGCTTGTATTTTCTCACATGGAACTTTTTTTTTTTTTTTTGTCTCATTCTCATTCTGTGGGCCAAGATACAGTAGGTGAGCAGGATGCCATTAAAAAGTATTTTTACAAATACCGTCCTGGTAATGATTGCTACACTTTTTATTGGAGACTGTTGATACTAGCTTTGGATTTCAATTTCATCTGGAAGTATATGTTGCATGACAAGTTTGTTCAGGCTGCCTTCTGGAGAAACAGAACTGCACTTTA
>NW_027094708.1:0-61670 GCF_029207755.1 Chamaea fasciata
CCCGTGATGCATTACCCAATCAAAACTCCGCTTTCGAGTCCCGCCCTCTTTAAACCCCGCCCTTAAAGCGTCGCATAATCCAATTCATGTCAAAGCCCCTCCCCTGATAAGCCCCGCCCAGCCGGAGCGCTGTCCAATTAAATCGCGTCCTACCCAAGCCGCGCCCCCTCGTTCCCTATGCACGCCCCGTGAGGGCCCCAAGATGGCGGCGGCGGCGCCGGGAGGCGGCGGCTCCTGCGGGGGCCCCGGGAGCGCCGGGAACGGCTCCGGGAATACCGGGAACGGCGGCGGCATGGAGGTGGACGGGGCAGGTAACGGCGGGAGCACCGGGAACGGCCCCGGGGCCCCCGGGGAACGGCGCCGGGATGGGGCGGGTCGTGAGGGGAAAAATCCTCGGGGGAGCCTCGAAAATACCGGGAATGGCGCCGGGAATACCGGGAATGGTCCCGGGAATACCGGGAACGGCGCCGGGAATAACGGGAACGGCGCCGGGAATACCGGGAATGGAGCAGGGAACGGCGGGAGCACCGGGAACGGCCCCGGGGCCCCCGGGGAACGGCGCCGGGGATGGGGCGGGTCGTGAGGGGAAAAATCCTCGGGGGAGCCTCGAAAATACCGGGAATGGCGCCGGGAATACCGGGAATGGTCCCGGGAATACCGGGAATGGGGCAGGGAATAACGGGAACGGCCCCGGGAATGGTGCCTGGAATAACGGGAAAGGCGCCGGGATGGGGCAGGTCGTGAGGGGAAAAAGTCCCCGAGGAGCCCCAAAATTACCGGGAATTGTCCCCAATGTCCCAAAAATAGCCCCAAAAGCCCCGGGAATTGCCTCAGTGTTATCGGATATTGCCCGAAATTCCTGGGAATTTCCCCAAAGCCGCCCGGAATTGCCCGCCAAAACTTCCAGGAATTCTCCCCGAAAAGCCAGGAATTGCCCCCAAACCCCCCGGGAGTTTTCCCAGAATCCCGGGGATTGCCCTGGATTCCTGGGAACGTCCTCAGAACCTTCGGGAATGTCCCCAAATCCCCCCTGTGTGTGTGTGTGTGTGTCGCAGGCGTGGCGCAGGTGATGGCCGGCGGCGTGACCGGCAGCGTGTCCGTGGCCCTGCACCCGCTGGTCATCCTCAACATCTCCGACCACTGGATCCGCCTGCGCTCGCAGGAAGGGCGCAACGGCCAAGGTCAGGGGCAGAGGTCCCCCAGGAAATGGTCAGAGGGCCCAAAACATGGTCAGAGGGCACCAAAAGTGGTCAAAGGGCACCAAAAGTGGTCAAAGGGCCCAAAAAATGGTCAGAGGGCACCAAAAGTGGTCAAAGGGCACCAAAAAATGGTCAAAGGGCACCAAAAGTGGTCAAAGGGCACCAAAAAATGGTCAAAGGGCCCAAAAAATGGTCAAAGGGCACCAAAAATGGTCAAAGGGCACCAAAAATGGTCAAAGGGCACCAAAAGTGGTCAAAGGGCACCAAAAAATGGTCAAAGGGCACCAAAAATGGTCAAAGGGCCCAAAAATGGTCAAAGGGCACCAAAAATGGTCAAAGGGCACCAAAAAATGGTTAAAGGGCCCAAAAAATGGTCAGAGGGCACCAAAAAATGGTCAGAGGGCACCAAAAATGGTCAAAGGGCCCAAAAAATGGTCAAAGGGCACCAAAAATGGTCAAAGGGCACCAAAAGTGGTCAAAGGGCACCAAAAAATGGTCAAAGGGCACCAAAAATGGTCAAAGGGCCCAAAAAATGGTCAAAGGGCACCAAAAATGGTCAAAGGGCCCAAAAAATGGTCAAAGGGCACCAAAAATGGTCAAAGGGCACCAAAAATGGTCAAAGGGCCCAAAAAATGGTCAAAGGGCCCAAAAAATGGTCAAAGGGCACCAAAAATGGTCAAAGGGCCCAAAAAATGGTCAAAGGGCACCAAAAATGGTCAAAGGGCACCAAAAATGGTCAAAGGGCCCAAAAAATGGTCAAAGGGCCCAAAAAATGGTCAAAGGGCCCAAAAAATGGTCAAAGGGCACCAAAAAATGGTCAAAGGGCCCCCGGAAAATGATCGAGGGGCGCCAAAAAATGGTCAAAGGGCCCAAAACGTGGGCAGAGGGCACCGAAAACACCCAAAGGGCACCAAAAAAAGGTCAAAGGGCGCCGAAAATTTTCCCCAGGACCCCCCAAAACCCCTCCAGGAACCCCCCAAATCCAAATCCCCAAATCTCCCCTGAAACCCCCAAATTTCCCCCAACTTTCCCCCAAAACCCCCAAATCTTCCCCAACCCCCCAAATTTCCCCCAAATCCCCAAATTTCCCCCCAAATCCCCAAATTTCCCCAAATTTCCCCCAAATCTCCCCCAAATCCCCAAATTTCCCCAAATTTCCCCCAAATTTCCCCAAATTCCCCCCAAATTTCCCCAAATTCCCCCCAAATTTCCCCAAATTTCCCCAAATTTCCCCCAAATTCCCCCCAAATCCCCAAATTCCCCCCAATCTCCCGGCGCAGTGATCGGGGCGCTGATCGGGCGGCAGGAGGGCCGGAACATCGAGGTGATGAATTCCTTCGAGCTGCTGGCCCACGGCTCGGGCGGACACCTGCTCATCGACAAGGAGTACTACTACACCAAGGAGGAGCAGTGTGAGCCGGGAATTCCCGGAATTCCGGGAATTCTGGGGAATTTGGGGGAAAATTTGGGGATTTCTGGGGGTTTTTTGGGATTTTCGGGGATTTCTGGGGGTTTTTTGGGGTTTTTTGGGGACAAGGAGTCCTGCCACACCAAGGAGGAGCAGCGTGAGCCAGGAATTCCCGGAATTCCGGGGAATAATTTGGGGATTTCTGGGGTTTTTTTGGGATTTTCGGGGATTTCTGGGGGTTTTGGGGGTTTTTTTGGGGTTTTTTTGGGGTTTTTTGGGGACAAGGAGTCCGGCCACACCAAGGAGGAGCAGCGTGAGCCGGAATTCCGGGAATTCTGAGGATTTTGGGGAAATTTTCGGGGTTTTTTTTTGGGGGGGAGGGTCTCCTGTGGGATTTTGATGATTTTTGATGATTTTTTTTTTTTCCCGGGGATTTTTGGGGGAGGGGATTTGAGTGGATTTTGCGTGGATTTGAGGGAATTCTGGGGAACTTCTGGGAATTCGGGGAGTCCCAGGAAAAAAAAAAAATTTTGGGGGGGGTTTTTGGGGGATCCTGAAGGAATTTTGGGGTTCTTGGGGGACGTTCTGAGGTTCCTGGGGGGGATTTTGGGGTGGAATCGAGGGAATCCTGCGGGATTTTGGGGTGGAATCGAGGGAATCCTGCGGGATTTTGGGGGTTTAAGGGGATTTTGGGGGGTTTAAGGGGATTTCGAGGGAATCCTGTGGGATTTGGGGGAATTTGAGTGGATTTCGAGGGAATCCTGCAAGATTTTGGGGTGGATTCGAGGGAATCCTGCGGGATTTTGGGGTGGATTCGAGGGAATCCTGCGGGATTTTGGGGTGGATTTGAGGGAATCCTGCGGGATTTTGGGGTGGATTTGAGGGAATCCTGCGGGATTTTGGGGTGGATTCGAGGGAATCCCACGGGATTTTGGGGTGGATTTGAGGGAATCCTGCGGGATTTTGGGGGTTTAAGGGGATTTCTAGGGAATGCTGCGGGATTTGGGGGAATTTGAGCGGATTTCGAGGGAATCCTGCGGGATTTTGGGGTGGATTCGAGGGAATCCTTCGGGATTTTGGGGGTTTTGAGCAGATTCGAGGGAATCCCGCGGGATTTTGGGACCCTGAAGGAGTCGTCGGCGTTCCTGGCCGTATCGGGGTGTCCCAATTTGTCGTTTTTTTAATCTTTTCTCCCCCAAAAACCAAGTCAAGCAGGTGTTCAAGGACCTGGAGTTCCTGGGCTGGTACACGACGGGGGGACCCCCCGAGCCCGCGGATATCCACGTGCACAAACAGGTCCGGGGGCGGTTTGGGGGGGAATTCGGGGCAATTTGGGGGGAATTCGGAGGAATTTGAGGAATTTTGGGGGGATTTGGGGGGGATTTCGGGGCGATGTGAGGGGATTCGGGAGGAGGTTTGGGGGGATTTGGGGAATTTTGGGGGGATTTTTGGTGGATTGGAGAGGATTTCAGCGGCGATTTCGGCGGATTTGGGGGATTTCGGCGGATTTGGGGGATTTTGGGGGATTTCGGCGGATTTGGGGAATTTTGGGGGTTTTTTTTTTGCCTCCTCCCCCCCAAAAATTTGGGGCTGTTCCCGCGCAGGTGTGTGAGATCATCGAGAGCCCGCTCTTCCTCAAGCTCAACCCCATGACTAAACACACCGACGTGAGTTGGGGCCGAAAGCCCCGGAGTTGGGAAAAAAACGGAATTCTGGGGGAGAATCCCTGAATTATGGTGAAAATCCCTGAATTTTGGGGAAATCCCTGAATTTTGGGGGGAAAACCCTGAATTTTGGGGGGAAAACCCTGAATTTTGGGGGAACATCCCTGAATTTTGGGGGGAAAACCCTGAATTTTGGGGGAACATCCCTGAATTTTGGGGGGAAAACCCTGAATTTTGGGGGGAAAACCCTGAATTTTGGGGGAAATCCCCTGAATTTTGGGGTGAAAATCCCTGAATTTTGGGGAAATCCCTGAATTTTGGAGTGAAAATCCCTGAATTTTGGGGAAAATCTCTGAATTTTGGGGTGAAAATCCCTGAATTTTGGGGAAAATCCCTGAATTTTGGGGGAAACCCCTGAATTTTGGGGAAAATCCCTGAATTTTTGGGGAAATCCCTGAATTTTGGGGAAATCCCCTGAATTTTGGGGAAATCCCTGAATTTTGGGGAGAATCTCTGAATTTTTTGGGGAAATCCCTGAATTTTGGGGGAAATCCCTGAATTTTGGGGGTTTCCCCAATTTTGGGAGCCCCCAAATTTGGGGTTGACCCCCTCCCCTCCCCCCCAGCTCCCCGTGAGCGTCTTCGAGTCCGTGATCGACATCATCAACGGGGAGGTGAGGATTTGGGAAAATTTGGGGGATTTGGGGAAATTTGGGGGGTTTTGGGGGATTTTGGGGAAATTTGGGGAAATTTGGAGGATTTTTCGTGGGATTTTGGGAGGAATTTGGGGATTTGGGGGGGTTTGAAGGGGATTTTTGGGGGGAATTTTGGGGGATTTAGGGGAAATTTGGGGGATTTGACAAATTTGGGGGATTTTTGGGGAGTTTGGGGAAATTTCGGGGTGATTCGGAGCCTTTTTTGGGGTGAATTTGAGGGAATTTTGGGTGAATTTTTTGGGTGATTTTGGGGTGAATTTGGGGATTTTTTGGGATGAATTTCAGGGAATTTTGGGAGAATTTTTGGGGTGAATTTGGGGATTTTTTGGGATGAATTTCAGGGAATTTTGGGAGAATTTTTGGGGTGATTTTGGGGTGAATTTGGGGATTTTTGGGGGGGGGTACTTTCAGGGGAGTTTTGAGACAATTTTTGGGGTGATTTTGAGGATTTTTTGGGAGAATTTTTTGGGTGTTTTGGGGGCGGTTTCGGGTCAATTTGGGGCGTTTGGAGCCTTTCCCGACCCCGTTTTCCGCCGGGATTTTGTTGGCGGAGCCCGTCACGGCCCCGGGGTCGTCGTGGCTCCGTTTTTGGGGTGAACTGGGCCGATTTTGGGGTCCTTTCCCCAGGCCACGATGCTGTTTGCCGAGCTGCCCTACACGCTGGCCACCGAGGAGGCCGAGAGGATCGGCGTGGATCACGTGGCCAGGATGACGGCCACGGGTGGAGGGGAGAACAGCACAGGTGGGACCCCAAAACCCCCGGCTTTCACCCCAAAATCCAGCCCGAAAACCCCGAAATCCAGCCTGAAAAACCCCCAAAATCTGCTTTAAAAAAAACCCCCGAAATCCCCGGGTTTCACCCCAAAATCCAGCCCGAAAAACCCCGAAATCTACTCTGAAAAAAACCCCAAAATCCCCGGGTTTTACCCCAAAATCCAGCCCGAAAAACTCCGAAATCTGCTTTGAAAAAAACCCCAAAACCCCCGGGTTTCACCCCAAAATCCAGCCCGAAAAAAGCCCAAAATCTGCTTTGAAAAAAAACCCAAAATCCCCGGGTTTCACCCCAAAATCCAGCCCGAAAAAACCTCGAAACCTGCTTTGAAAAAAACCCCAAAATTCCACGAAAAAGAGGAAAATTCTACGGGAAAAATCCCAAAAAATCTCAACCGAAGAAACCTCAAAAATCCCTCCCGGAATTGGGAATTTTGGAGACGTTTTGGGATTTTTGTTTTTTCCGGGGATTTTGAGTTGGATTTTTGTAATTTCGGGGATTTTTTGGGAGAAAGATTTTGGGTTGAATTTGTGAGATTTTGGGAGGGGTTTTGGGGAGGGATTTTGGGTTGAATTTCGGAGATTTTTGGGAGGGATTTTGGGTTTTTTGGGAGAAGGATTTTGGGTTGAATTTCGGAGATTTTTGGGAGGGATTTTGGGGTTTTTTGGGAGGGATTTTGGGGTTTTTTGGGAGGGATTCTGGGTTTTTTGGGAGAAGGATTTTGGGTTGAATTTTGGAGATTTTTGGGAGGAATTTTGGGGTTTTTTGGGAGGAATTTTGGGTTTTTTGGGAGAAGGATTTTGGGTTGAATTTCTGGGATTTTTGGGGAGGGATTTTGGGTTTTTTGGGGAGGGATTTTGGGTTTTTTGGGAGAAGGATTTTGGGTTGAATTTCTGGGATTTCTGGGGAGGGATTTTGGGTTTTTTGGGGAGGGATTTTGGGTTGAATTCTCATGACTTTGGGGCCGTTTTTCCGGGCCAGTTTCGGGGCTGATTTTACGACTTTCCAAACCAAAATCTTGGCAGAACTTTCACCGTTTCCCCCGCGATTTTTTTAACCGTTTCTGGCGTTTTTTGGGCTCGTTTTTTTTTTGGTGGGGGGAGGGGAGCTTTCCCCCTTTTCCAACCCTCAGCAAAAGCCCCGAAACGTCCCGAATTTCCCCCAAAAAGTGGCCGAGCACCTGATTGCCCAGCACAGCGCCATCAAGATGCTGCACAGCCGCGTCCGCCTCATCCTCGAGTACGTCCGCGCCGCCGAGGCCGGTGAGCGATTTGGGGCCGAAAATCCAAATTTTGGGGCTTTTCCCAAAACTCTGGGAGGGTTTGGGGGTCGCTGGAGGGCGGCAGGATTTGGGTGGGGGCGGAGTTTTTCCTGATTTTTTTTTTTAATGGGTTTTGGGGGAGGTTTTATTCAGATTTTGGGTTTTTTCTGGGTAAATTTCAGGGGGGTTTTCCTCGAATTTCTGGGTTTTTTTCCTGGATTTTGGGGTTGGGTTTTTTTTTTGGGGGGGGGAGGAATTTGGGGGTTTTTGGGGGGAATTTGGGGTTTTTTGGAGGGAATTTGAGGTTTGGGGGAGGTTTGATGAGGTTTTTAGGTTCTTTGGGGAGAATTCAGGGATTTTTGTTGGGGCGGCTGGGGGGTTTTGGGGGGGAAATTTGGGGTTTTCTGGGTGGGATTTTGGGGTTTTTTTGGGTCCCCGATCCACCTGCGGACCCGGCTGACCCCGAATTGGGGTTTTTCCCCCCAAATTTTCAGGGGAGGTGCCGTTTAACCACGAGATCCTGCGGGAGGCCTGTGCCCTGTGCCACTGCCTGCCCGTGCTCAGCACCGACAAGTTCAAGACGGATTTCTACGATGTGAGGACGCCCCAAAATCCCCCCGAAATCCCCCCCAAAATCCACCCCAAAGTCACTCCAAAATCCATCCCAAAAGTCCCCCGATGCACCCCAAAATCCCCCCAAAATCCCATCAAACCCACCCCAAAATCCCCCCAAAATCCCCCCAAAATCCCCCCGAAATCCCCCCAAAATCCACCCCAAAATCGCCCCAAAATCCCATCAAACCCACCCCAAAATCCCCCCAAAATCCCCCCGAAATCCACCCCAAAATCCCCCCAAAATCCCATCAAACCCACCCCAAAATCCCCCCAAAATCCCCCCGAAATCCCCCCAAAATCCCCCCGAAATCCCCCCAAAATCCACCCCAAAATCCCCCCAAAATCCCATCAAACCCACCCCAAAATCCACCCCAAAATCCCCCCGAAATCCACCCCAAAATCCCCCCAAAATCCCATCAAACCCACCCCAAAATCCATCCGGAATTCATCTGAAATCCCCCCAAATCCACCCCGCCCACACAAAATCCACCCAAATCAGCCCAAAGTCTCCCAAAACCCCCCTCAAAATCCCCATAAATCCCCCCCAAACCCACCCCAACATCCCAAATTTTGGGGGAACCTCCCAGAAACCCCCAAATTTCCCTTTTTTTTTTTTGTTTATTCCTTTCCCCCTCCTCCACCTTCCCCCGGCAGCAATGCAACGACGTGGGGTTGATGGCGTACCTGGGCACCATCACCAAAACCTGCAACACCATGAACCAGTTCGTGAACAAGTTCAACGTCCTCTACGACCGCCAGGGCATCGGCCGCCGCATGCGGGGACTCTTCTTCTAGGGAGGGCGCCGAGAAGGGCCCCGAAACGGGGCAGAATTCACCCCAAAAACGGCCCCAAAGGTGATCCAAAGGCCAGGCAGAATCCGCCCAAACTACGGCCCCGGAACGTCCCAGATTCGCCCGAAGAAATGGCTCAAATCCACCCAAAAACTGGCCCCGAAAATGGCCAGAACTCACCTCCCAAAAAAAAAAATGGCTGGAAAACGGCCCAGAAAAACCCAGCCCAAAGAATGCGCCAGATAGCGGCCAAAATCCGCCCCAAACGCGGCCCAAAGTCCACCCCAAAATGGGCAAAATTCACCCCAGAAAATGGCCCAAAATCTACCCCAAAGTGGCCAAAATCCGCCCAAAAAATGGCCCAAAATCTACCCAAAAGTGGCCAAAATCCACCCAGAAAATGGCCAAAATCCACCCAAAAAATGGCCCAAAAGTGGCCAAAATCCACCCAGAAAATGGCTCAAAATCCACCCAAAAAATGGCCAAAATCTACCCCAAAAGTGGCCAAAATCTGCCCAAAAAATGGCCCAAATTCACCCCAGAAAATGGCCCAAAATCTACCCCAAAAATGGCCAAAATCCACCCAAAAAATGGCCAAAATCCACCCAAAAAATGGCCCAATTTACCCAAAAAATGGCCCAAAATCAGCCCCCAAAATGGCCCAAATTCATCCAAAAAATGGCCCAATTCACCCAAAAGTGGCCAAAATCCACCCAAAAAATGGCCCAATTTACCCAAAAAATGGCCCAAAATCAGCCCCCAAAATGGCCCAAATTCACCCAAAAAATGGCCCCAAATCAGCCCCCAAAATGGCCCAAATCCACCCCAAAAACGGCCCAACCGGGCCCAAAACGCCCCCGGGATTCCCAGCAGACTTTGGGCTTCGGGGGTTCGGGGTCAGTAAAGTTCCGAAGCGAAATTTGGGCTTTTGGATGATTCTTTCATGGAGGGACAAGGAACGTTTCCGGGCCTGGGGAAATGTCCTCCCTCAGCGTCTGGCCCATCCCCTTCACCAGAACCTCCCCCCGCGCCGGGGGTCCTGTCTGAGGCTGTGGGGCAGAGGCCGGGCCGGAAGGGGCCCCCCAAAAACCCATGGCCGCCCCCCAAAAACCCATGGCCGCCCCCCGAGCTGATATCGACCCCTCCACAGCATCATTGATCCCCACCCGAGTGTCACTGACCCCCCCAATGTCATTGATGCCCCCCCAATATTCCATTGATCCTTCCTCAGCGTCGCTGACCCCCCCCAAAATTCCATTGATCCCCTCCACTTGATCCCGCCCTTTTTCTCCCCTCACGTTTCCCGCCCTTTTTCTCCCCTCACGTTTCCCGCCCTTTTTCTCCCCTCACGTTTCCCGCCCTTTTTTCTCCCCTCACGTTTCCCGCCCTTTTTTCTCCCCTCACGTTTCCCGCCCTTTTTCTCCCCTCACGTTTCCCGCCCTTTTTTCTCCCCTCACGTTTCCCGCCCTTTTTCTCCCCTCACGTTTCCCGCCCTTTTTTCTCCCCTCACGTTTCCCGCCCTTTTTTCTCCCCTCACGTTTCCCGCCCTTTTTCTCCCCTCACGTTTCCCGCCCTTTTTCTCCCCTCACGTTTCCCGCCCTTTTTCTCCCCTCACGTTTCCCGCCCTTTTTCGTGGGGAACGACCCCTGAGGGGTCCTGTGGAAGGATTCTGGAGGTCCGAGGGGTGAATTTGGGGTTTGGAGGGAGGTTTTGGTGGGTCCCAGGGATGGATTTGGGGGTTTTTGGGGGTCCAAGGGATGGATTTGGGGGTCCTGGTGTGGATCTGGGGTCCTGGGGAGGTTTTGGGGGGTCCCAGGGGTGGATTTGGGGTTCATGGGGAGGGGTTTGGGGGTTTTTTGGGGCCTCAGGGGTGAATTTGGGGTCCGGGGAGAGGTTTTGGGGGTTTTTCGGGGTCCCAGGGGTGAATTTGGGGTCTGGGGAGGGGTTTTTGGGGGTCCCTCACCTGCAGGGCGTCGCGGGGGTGGCAGGGGGAGGGGGCAGCGGGGGGGGCCCAGCGCGCACCCCCCCTTGGGCTTCAGGAGGGCGTCGATGAGACCGAAACAGCTCGGGGGGGGGGTCAAAAACGGGGGGGGTCACGGGCTGGAACCCCCCAGTGCCCCCCAAACCACCCCCAGGGCCCCCCCGACCTCCAGGAGCCCGCAAAACCCTCCTCAGGTTCCTTTGATGCCTCAAATGGGCTGCCCAAACCTCCCGAAGATCCCCCAAAAACACCCAAAGCAGCCCCCAGGACTCCCCGCAGACCCCCCAAAACCCCCCAAACCCCTCGAGGACAACTCGGGACCCCCAGGACCCCCCAAAATCCGCCCCCCCCTCCCCCTGAGGCCTCGTTTGAGCCGCTCCACGTTGCGGACAGGCACCAGCTGATCAAGCCACAAGCACCAACACCCTCGGAACTGGGATGGACTGGGAGCACTGGGAGGGTGATCAGAGAGAACTGGGATGGACCGTGAGTGGACTGGGACGAACTGGCAGGCGTGTGGGGGTCCATGGTGGGCACACGGTGCCTTACTGGTCTGTACTGGGATGGGTCTAATGGCCCCAGGGGAGGGGGTGTGGCCACACTGGTCCAGACTGGGAGGGGTGTCACCATGGCGCCGGAGGCGGAGTCGAGGATACGAGCGAGGCAGGGACACCTAGGGGACAGCCAGGGCACCCCCGGGGACACCTAGGGCACCCCCAGGGACACCTAGGGGACAGCCAGGGTACCCCAGGGACACCAAGGGGACAGCCAGGGCCCCCCCAGGGACACCTAGGGGACAGCCAGGGCACCCCAGGGACACCAAGGGGACAGCCAGGGCACCCCCAGGGACACCTAGGGGACAGCCAGGACACTCCCAGGGACACCTACTGTCACGATCCGCTCACACAAGCGGGGTTCGTGATGGTTCGTTTTAGGGATCTCAGAGCGCAAAAGACACAGCGGGGGACAAACTCAGTTTACTCAATCACAAATGCACCTTTATTTAGTGCCAACAAATGCGATAGTAGGGAGAGAAAAGGAGAATAGTTAGAAAAACAGAAAAGAGGGAAAGGGGATTATAGCTACCAACATGGAGGGTCGAGTCCTCGAGGCTTTTGAAGATGCCTGTAGACGCGATCTTCTCCAGTGGGGAGATCTCAAAAGTGAGCGGGGGTCTCCAGGGTTTTTATAGTCCTCTCCGAAGCGACAGGCAGTTGGCCAAACAGGTGGGGGAAATCATTGCAGTGTGTTCATTCAGAGAACCCAGAACAAGTCGGTCGTCAGCAGGTACAGTGTCAACCAGTCCAAGTCAGCAGGCGCAGTCACTTCACCGTGACTTGCCCATTGTTTCTGCTCAGGTTCTGATGTTCCCATATGGGTGCTGGGTGTTTTCCATCAAACACACCTGCAGGCAGCACTTGGCCAACATCCCACCTCAGCCAGGCCAGAACTCCCGTGTTGAGATTTTCAAGTCCCTTTTAGGGGTTTCAGTCTCTGTCCTTGATGATGGTCGTGAGGCAGATGAGGGATCTTCAGACCGTCTCTTACAGACAGCTGGGGTTTGTTTGGGTTGGTTTGTTTGCTTTTGGGTCGGAGGTATGTTTGGGGGGCTTTTATAATGGGGGTAAAGGGCGTTTGTTTTGTCTGGAGGAGCTTTTTTCCTTGGTTCAGCTTTGTCATGAAGTGTGAAGGTTTTGCACCTAAAACTCTGTGTGCTGGGTCAAGTCATTGGGGCTTTGTTGTGAGTATTTCCTACTGAAAGTGGCTTTTGGTGTTTTCTGGAGGTATGTTCAAAGGTACACAAGAGTTTCCTAGTCTATGGAATTTTCTTATGGTTATTCTTTCTGTTTGGTTTTCTTTATGGAACAGGGCTGGGTTTTGTACTTATGCTCTAGCTTAGCATATACAGGAAGTGAATTGATCCCCCAAGCCAAGTAGTGCAAGTATACAGTGGTTAATTGGATTAATTGTTGTCTGAGTAGTAATGGATGCAGTCTGTTCCACTTTCTTTTGCTATCCTCTGAGAATGTGGTGTTCCTGTGTACGTGGGGTTTTAGGCACACGTGGGGAGATGTGAAATCAGCACTTGGGTTACACTGGTTACCTGATGGAAAGTGTGTGTGTGGGGCAGCTCACTGTGGATGAACTGCTCTGGTTACCTGATGGGAAATGTGTGTTTGGGGAACTGCTCCACGGATGAACTGCTCTGGTTACCTGATGGGAAATGTGTGTTTGGGGAACTGCTCCACGGATGAACTGCCCTGGTTACCTGATGGGAAATGTGTGTTTGGGGAACTGCTGCTCCACGGATGAACTGCTCTGGTTACCTGATGGGAAATGTGTGTTTGGGGAACTGCTCCACGGATGAACTGCTCTGGTTACCTGATGGGAAATGTGTGTTTGGGGAACTGCTCCACGGATGAACTGCTCTGGTTACCTGATGGGAAATGTGTGTTTGGGGCAGCTCCCTGTGGATAAACTGCTCTTCTGTTGCAGATCTCTAGCAGTGCTGGGTTTGGCAGCGTGGCTGAAGGGTTTGTGAGAGCAGAGCAGAGAAGGGACCCATCAGCTCCAGCAGGGTGAGGAGTGTCTGCTTCTGTTTCCATGAGGCTGAACTCAAAGCCCATTGCCCTAATGGACAGTACTAATTGCACCTTTTTTTCTCTCGAGGTTCTTGGCAAGTGTTGGACACTTCTTGGTCCCTGGCAGAGAGAGAAGCAGCACACGAAGTTGGGGGAGTTTCTGCAAGTCCCAGCTTAAAAAGTCCCTGTTTGTGAGGCTTGTTTGGTGTTTCTCTCTTTGTTTCTCTTTATGGTGTTTTTGAGGCTGCTGTAATTAATGGTTCTGTCAGTTTTAGACTGAACTGCTTAGTTTTCAGTCTTACAGGAAAGGTGGGCAGGAATGTGACAATTTGCAGGACATGTTCCCAGAGCTGTTTGCTTGCGTCAGTGCTCTGCTGTCTTTTTGTGCTGCTTTTCTTGGTAGGGGTGGGACTTGTTTATTTGGGTTTGTCTTTGCGATCCCTGGGGACTGAGGTGGTTTAGGCTCAACCCAAAGGAGAATTCCCAATGGAGTTTTAGCAGGAGCTGCTATTGGATGTCTCAGAGTGGTTTGTTTAGTGTTGATTTTATGCAGTAAACAGTTGAACTTGATTTTCTCCTAGGATTTTCCCAGGAAAATGAGAAAAAGCCCCCTACCAAAGCCCTTCCCTTGCTTTATTATTGGAAATGTTTTTGTTCCAGCTCCCTCATTAGCTGGGGACTCCAAGGTGCCCCGTGCTGTGGTCTGGCATTGCCAGTGGTGGGGTTTCCTTTAGGAAAGCAGCTCCTTTAGGATGTGCTTCAGTCAGAATATTTCCTTGAGCTGGATGTCTGGGAGAGGTGTTGGGATGCCAGTCTCAGTAGCTTTTTGTGGTTACCAGGCTGTTTCACCTGGTTCCTTCTAGGCCATTTCAGAGTGTGATGCAGAGCAGAATTGCTGCAGTTGGACTGTAAATATAGTTCAGCAGAGTGGGTCCATGAACTTTAGCTTTAGAAGAGTAAGTGCTCGGGCATGTGGGAGTTTGCTGTGACTTGTGAAGGGCCAAGGCCTGAACAACAGGTCCTGGGCTCAAGCTGACCTGGAGATGAAGGTTTAAACCAGATGTTGTGTTTGTATCCTCTCAGTAGTGCAATAGCCAAGATTATTAGTGTTCTGGGCTAGGTCCGTGCTCATTAGTGAAACACGGCTTGACCTTTCTGTGTTCAGAGGCCGGACAGGGCCCTGAGATGAGTCCTGTGGCCTTGTTGGGAGGAGCGGGGCCAAAGGCAGCTCCTGCATTGCTCCTGAAGCCCTGGCCAGGCTTTGGGGCGACGCAGGAGGAGGCTGAGCCCAGCTGTTCCCGCCGTGGGAGTTGTGTGCGCCTGTTTATTGCAGCATTTGCCCGACCTGGGCCCTGTCCCGGCACAGCCGGAGCCTCTTGGCCTGCGGGCGGACGCACCCGCGGGAATTGCCAGTTCTGGGGGGGCTCTCCAGGGCTGGGTTGTGACAGGGGATTCCCAGCTGCTGGGGGTAAGGCTCAGGGTCCCTGGTGCTGGATCTCAGTCCCTGTAGGTCACCTTGGGTAGCAGTGCTGGGGAGCATTGCTGAGCTTCTCCTTGGGAGGTTCTTGGCTGCTCTGAGCTGTCGCCAAAGACCCTGAGCTCCTGAGGTTGGTGTCTGTGTCTTTGGTGCTGACCCTGCCCACTGGCCAAGCTACTTTGGAGGGTTTGAAGGGTCTAGGGCTGAGTGCCCTTTGGGCAGTTTGCTGCCAGCCTGGTGTGCTCCTGGAAGTGCCGCTGACCTGCCAGGACTGAGGAGCTGCTGACTGGGTGCTGGCTCTGCTCTGCAGTGGAGCTGGTAGTCCCTGGGAGGGCTTAGGGAGCAACCTGGAGATGGGCTGGGGGAGCCTGAACTGGGATCTTCTCCCTTGCTGACCCTTGATAACAGGGCAATAGAGAGATGCACATTTCCATCTAGCTTGGGATTGCTTGGGCAAACGAGTAAAGCTCTGGAAGGTCCTTGCATGTGTGGGGTTTTTGTTCCTCCTCCAAACTGATATCAGAACCTTGTGGCGGTGAGTTTTGTTTCCCATGGAAAAGGGCCACTCGTCTTTATAAGCCCCCTATCTTTGCCCCTTAGCCTGCAATGTCTGCGTGTCACCCTCAAGCCCCACCATGTTGTCCCTTGGCCCCCTAACCTCCACTGTGTGCTCTTCACCAGGTTAGGGGTGGGTTTTAGGGTGCAGTTAGGTGTCGTGGGAGGGGTGGTTCATCTGTCACCACCAAGTGCCTCCCCCTTTGTCTCTCAAGCACCCCTGTCTGCTCTTGCTCCTCAAGGCACACCCTGCCCCTCAGCCTCTATGTCACCCTCAAGCTCCCCCACTGTAGCCTCTTAGCTTTGTGACACCCTGGAGCCCCTCCTTTAGTCCGCAAGCTCCCCCTCTGTCTCTCAGCTGCCCTCATCCTCTGTGTCACACTCCAACACCACTCCCCTCAGCCCCTAGCCTCTTTGTGACACCCTCTACCCCAGAAATCTTGTCCCTCCCATTTTGTTTGGGTGCTGTCCTGCTGCGAGGTCTGCAGAGTCCTGGTCTTAAGTTTTCCACCTGCTGCTGCCGGGATAAGTCACAGGCGGGGCGAGGGGTAGAGCAGGGGATGAGGAAGGGGTGGAATGGAAGGTGCAACACCACAGCGGGCGCCACGCTGCCGTAAAGCATAGCTGCCGCCTTTCCACCTCTTGCCACACTGCCGTAAACCATCGGCCGAGCCCCGTCGTGCCGATCGCGCTACCGTAAAGCGCGGGGGAAGATGGCGGCGGTGACGGTGTGGGAGCCGCAGGCCGGGTCGGGCCCCGCCGGGCCACACCGGGAATGGACGGCGGAGCCCGTCAGCACCGGCGTGAGTGGGGTTAGGGGCGGCGGAGGGACCTACTTGGAGGGCTGCGGAGTCGGGATGGGCTTATGGCGGCTGGGGGTGTTATGGACCAGGAGAACTCGCCATGGGGTGGAGGGAGCGGGGGCAGAGAGTCTCCGATGTGCGGCTGAGGCTGGGTTTGGGGCAGAAGGGGGTGGAGGAGCAGAGTGTTCCCTGAAGAGTGTGGGAAGGGGAACATGGCTTAGAGGGGGATGCAATGGGGCGCGGGGTGGTTTGTCTACGGAGGGGGGGAGTTGCTGTGGGGCTGGGAGTTCTGTAGAAAGACGATTTCTGTGGGGCACGGGGTGATTTATGTGTGACGGGGGGGGCGGTGTGTGGGGCGATGTCTGCTGTGGGGCAGGGACCTGCAGCGCAGCCTCTCCCTTCCCTCCCTCCAGACCACCATCATGGCCGTGGAGTTCGATGGAGGCGTCGTCATTGGGGCCGACTCCCGAACCACCACCGGGTGAGCGCCATGGGCCGTGATGTCATCAGTGCCCTCACGGCGGGGTCCGGGACCGTGTCATGGGCGTGTCACTCTTGTCTGGGTGTCACCGTGATGTCACTCAGCCACCCCCAAAGCTGTGGGTACGGTCCCAGGTATCAGGGTCACACCTGAGGCATTTTCCATCACTAAAATCATCCAAGAATCCTTTGATTTATGTGGAATAATTCCTGCTCAGGTTAAAGTTTGTGCTCTTGGTCCCAAGCTTTAGATTTCTCTCCACGTAATCCTATTTTTCTTTTTCCTTCTTTTAGTGGAAGTTTTCAAATCCCGCAGAACCATTCCCCAACATGGTGATAAAAATTGGATTTAAGTCCCATGTTAAAATCACTCAATCCAAAGGGCTTCCTGCATCCTTCAAATTCACGTATTTCTTGATTAATCTGTAAAACACGGGACACTTCCCACACTATTATTGTTACAGTCTTGCATCCATTATATGGAAAAATTCCTTCCAGTGCCTCAGATCTTTGAACAAAACCTGAATTATTTTTATTGATTCCATCCTGATAATCCTGTAAAATCCATTTCCCAGCATTCCCTGGGGGTTACCCATGGCTTTCCAGGATTTCCTCCCCTGGTTTGTTTTGTTATTACCACAGCAAATCCTACATTTCTAAGTCCCATGCCTGCAAAACTTGGCACTTCGTGCCCAGAGAAGTTCTGGCATCTTTTTGGGACCGACGCCTGCTTTCCATGGGTTTCTCCACACCTCGAGCTTGTTGCTCCTCTTTCAGCGTCACCTCAGGGGGGTTGTTAGGGTAACACGGCACTGCTGTCACCCAGTGCCTGTCACTCAGTGTCACCGGGCGGCTGTCACGGTGACATCACGGCGGCATCCCGCAGGTCCTACGTCGCCAACCGGGTGACGGACAAACTGACCCCCGTCCACGACAGGATCTTCTGCTGCCGCTCGGGCTCGGCGGCCGACACGCAGGCGGTGGCCGACGCCGTGGCCTATCAGCTGGCCTTCCACAGGTACCCCCCGTGGGCGTGGGGCAGGGCTGGGGGAGGCTGTCGGAGCAACCCCCAGCCCCACACCTGGCACTGCCCCACAGCGTGGAGCTGGAGGAGCCGCCGCGGGTGCGCACGGCTGCCCGCCTCTTCCAGCAGAGCTGCTACCGGTACCGTGAAGAGCTCAGCGCCGGAATCATTGTCGCTGGCTGGGACCCACGGCGGGGGGGACAGGTAGGATCCCTTCAGTCCCGGTGTCCCCTTTTTCTGTCTGGGAGCACTCCCCCTTCTGCCCTAGTGTGTCCTTTTTTCCAGCCTGGAGCGATCCCCTTTTCTGTCCAGGAGTGTCTCACTCTGACCCACATCTCCTTTTGCCTCTAGGTATCCCCTTCTCTGCTCCACAGCACTCACCTGTGCCCTACGACCCCCCCCTTTCTGTCCCATAACCCCATCTTTTCCCTACAGCCCCCTCCTTTGCCCCACAGCACCCCACAGCCCCCCTTGTGCCCCCTAGGTGTACGTGGTGCCGATGGGAGGGCTCCTCTTGCGCCAGCCCTTCGCTGTGGGGGGCTCAGGCAGCTCCTACATCTACGGATTCCTGGATGCCACATTCAAGCCTGGGATGAGCCGTTCCGAGTGCCAGGAATTTGTTGCCCGTGGTGGGTTTGGGGGATATTGGAGAATTAGGGGGGAGGTAGCAAGGGTCCTGAAAGGGGGCTTGGGGTCCTGGGAGAGGATTTGGGGGAATGGAGGAGTCTGGCTGGCATTGAGGGGTTTGGGCATGTCCTAGGAGGGGATTTTGGGAACGTGCAAGGGTTTTGGGGTCTTGGGAGGGGATTTGGGGGACACAGAGGGGTTTGGGGGATCTTGAAGGAGAATTTGGGAACACAGAGAAGTTTGGGCAGTGTTGAGGGGTTTTGGAGCGCCTTGGGGATTTGGGAACACAAATGGTTTGGGGCGGGTCCCTGACCTGTGTTCCCCCAGCGCTGGCCCTGGCGATGGTGCGGGACGGCTCCAGCGGGGGCGTCATCAGGCTGGCAGCCATCACCGAGGAGGGGGTGGAACGGACAGTCCTGGCTGGCTCTGACCTGCCGTGGGGTGATGGTGGCCCCCCTGTCTGAGGGAGAGCCCCCCCCAGGACCCCCAAGCTCGGCGGGGGAGACAATAAACAGCTCCGCTGCTGGATGTTCTTGGGGTCTGGCTTTCGAGTCCCCTTCTGTCACCCTGTCCCTGGTGGGGGCAAGGTCACACCCACAGTGTGACAGGCACAGACCCCAGCCCTGGTGTGACACAGATACAGCGCCCCCCAGCGGCTGTAGGTTTTGCTTTAATTACATGATCACGACCCATGATTCATTAACAAAGCGGAGGGTGCTCGGGGAAGGGGGGGAATTTGGGGGGGCTCTTGCCCCACCCTGTGACCTTGATCTTGACTGGTAGCAAACCCCTCAGCGGGGTGGGAGGGGGGGGCACAGGGGCAGGGCACCCTACAGTCTCTATAGGGCTGCCCAATAGGGACAAGGCAACCCCTGTCCTCCCCATAGGAGGGATCCAGCACCCCTGTGTCAAGCCCAGGGCCCCAAGGAGTGGGTAATGCACTCCTATAGGACCCAAGACTCCTCTATAGGGCCCCAGGGATCCCTATAGCCCCAAAGCATAGGTCACGTACCCCTATAGGGTCCAAGACCCCTCCATAGGGCCCCAGGGCCATGTCATAGCCTTGATGGGGGTGGTCAGGTACTCCTATAGAGCCACCTCCCCCTCAGCCCC
Organism: Chamaea fasciata; assembly: GCF_029207755.1. NCBI lineage: Eukaryota > Metazoa > Chordata > Aves > Passeriformes > Sylviidae > Chamaea > Chamaea fasciata. Next base: position 19,069 of record NW_027094708.1, read on the forward strand.
TGGTGGGGTTGGGGGGGGGCGGGTCAGGCACCCCCACAGCACCTGAGGGAGAGGTCAGACCCTTCCACAGCCCCTTTGTGGAGGGTGAAGTGCCCCTACAGAGCCCATGGGATGGGGTCAGATCCCCCCGACCCCCCCTGGGGGTGTCAGGCACTGAGGAAGAGCCGCTGGTACCACTTGTTCATCTGCTCGAGAAAGATGAAGGTGAGCACAGTGTGGGGGCCCAGGCGGGCGTAGTAAGGGGTGAAGCCCTTCCAGAGGCTGAAGAAGCCCTCATACCGCACCACCTTCAGCAGCACGTCCTGCGGAAAGGGGCAGTGTGTCAGAGGGTACCCCAAAAATGATGAGAAACCTAAAAAAACTACATGGATGCCTTTCCAGAAGGATTGGCAACCTTGAAATAACATGGACACTCTCAAAGTGATGGGGAATCCACCCAGAACTATGAGAAACTTTCCAAAAATGACAGGGATACTGTCCTCAACCCCAAACCCCCCCCCCCCCCGTAATGGGGAACTCTCCAAAAATGCCAGGGAAGCTCCCTGAAATTATGGGCATCTCCTCAAAATGACCTGAATTTCTCCTCCCGCCTCCAATGACAGGGAACACCCCCAAAATGGTGTGAAACCCCCCAGCTGAAAGGGAAGTCCCAAAATGACAGAGGAGCTGACGGGGACTCCATATGGTGTTGCCCTCTCAAACCCCGTCACTCACCAGCCCATTGCGGTACTCGGGCTTCCCATCTATTGTCCGCATGTTCTGGATCCTGTTGGGGAAAATTTAGGGGTTAGGAGGCTTTGGGGTGACCACGTGTCACATCTATGGTTATTTAAGGGAGAGCAGGGGACCCCCCCCCCCCCCCCAGTATGAACCCACCGGGTCTTGACGATGTCAACGGGCATGGAGGCGGCCGTGGTCACCAGCCCACTGATCATGCTGGCGCAGAAGTGGCACAGGATGTCGTCACGGAAATGCCCTGGGGGCACCCCAAAACATCAAATGGGAATGGGGGGAGAGTGCACTAGGATTTAGGGTTTCCTCATGGCAGACCCACCCCCTGAACTCACCGGAGTCGAGCAAGAATTGTTTGGATTGGGAGTACGAGGCGAGCTGAGCAGCGTTGACCACCACGGCACGGGCCATGGTGGGAATACAGCCCTAGGGGAAAACGGCATGTTTGGGTGAGTCCTGTGCACCCCCAGACCCCACCACATCACCCCCTGCATTTCCACCCCCTGCATTTCCACCCCACAGACCTCACAACACTGGGGATGTAGCACTGAGGTGGGAGATGGGAGTTTGGGGGACACCTGGCTTCCCCCCCAGAAGATGAGGATACCCCCTGCATCCCTGGGGAGGCAGCAGGGGAGTCATAGGAGGATCTTGGGCTCCTGCAGCCCCCACCTACCCTCCACAGCGTGAGCACCCCCTCCTCTCTTGCCATCCTCACGAGAGCATCAAACACATTCTGATACCCGCGGCGCTCGCCAGGGGGCAGCCTGGGATTTGGGGCAAAGAAGGCGGATTTTGGTAAAAAAAGCAGACTTAGGGGGGCAGACGAGGGCATAGATATTGTTTGGAGGGCTGGGGACTCACCTGCCATCAGCTGTCATGCGGATGAGGGCTACCTCAGCTGGGGTCCCCACGAAGGCCCCGGCAGCCCCTGCTGTCATGCCCATGGCTGCCTTGGCCAGGAACGGAGGGGGGGTTCCATCAGCCCCCCCAAAACGCTCCAGGAGGACACTGTAGATGCCCAGGCGGGTGGTGGTGTAGGTGGCCTGACGTAGAAGCCCGGCTGATAGCCTGGGGGGACACAGAGAATGGGAGGAGTCCCAAAAATGGGGGGGCAGGAAAGAGCTCAAGGCTTGCAGGTGCTTGGGGTTCTATGGTTTTGGGGGGTCTGTATCCCATGTAGATGACCAGCAACCTCTTACAGCATGAGACTGACCCCAGGGCATTCAGGAATGTGAGGTTTAGGGGGGTCCCAGGGCGTTTGGGGGTTTAAGAGATGTCCTAAGGATTTGGAGGTTCATGGGGGTTCTGGGGGGCCCATACCCCGTGTAGATGCCCTTTAGTCCCTCGTGGCGCAGGATCGACCCCAGGGCGTGCAGGGATGTCCGGTACTCACGGCCCTTGGCCCCGGCCCCGCTCAGCTGCATCCGGTTCTTCACCAGGTCCAGGGGCTGCACGAAGACTGTAGCCCCCATCCTGAAGGAAGAGGGTCAGGTAAGGTCAAGGGGACCCCAAAAATATCACATCCCTCTCCACAGCCCCCCAAATCCACACACAGCCCTCTCGGAGGAAACCTGAGGTAACAAGAAAGTCTGAAGGAGCTTTGGGTATCTATGAGGGAGGCACAGGGCAGGTTTGAGGGGAGCTGGATGTGATTTCGGTAGGTTTGAAAGGGTTCCGTGGATTTGAATTGATTTTGAAGGGCGTTGGGGGGGCTGGGGGCTCTGAAGGGGGCTTGGGGAGCGTTTGAGGGACTCAGAAGGGATTTGGGAGAGGCTGTGGTGGGTAGTCATGGGGATCGAGGGGAGTTAAAGGGTTTGCAGGGGCTGAGGAGTTAAGAGGGGCATCGAGGATGGTTTAGGGGCGACCTGAAAGGTTTGCGTGAGGGAATGTCGGTTTGGGAGTGCGGGATCCCGGTTTTGTCGTGGGGGACGGGAAGGGGGGGGGGGGGGGGCTCTCACCCGGCCAGGCCGCCGAAGAGAAACTTCACGGATTTCGGGGAGGTCTTTGGTCTCTCGGCCGCCGGCGCCGCCGCCATCGCGGCCGGGCCTGGTACCGGGGGCGCGCGGGGGGGGCGCGGGGTCCGGCACCGGCGGCGCCCCAAGGTGACTCGGGGGGGCGCGACGCCAGTGCGCCTGCGCGGGGCGCCTGCGCGGCGCCGGGGCGGGGGCCCCCGCGGGGAGCAGGGCTCTGCGGAGAAGCACCGCCCCTAAGGGAGGGAGCGTGGCCGTGCGCCCCGCCCTCACGCCTCTCATTGGTGGAGGATGTTTAGGCGGGAAGGGAAATCGCTCGGTAACCGCGGGAATTGGTTGGGGCAAAGGTGGGTGCTCGGTCGCCCCGCCCCTCTCTCGCGAGATTCTGCCATCTTGGGGGGGCCTGAGGGGCGCCGCCGGCGGCGGGAGGGGTCGGCGACCGGGACCTCTCGCACTTGGTCCCGCTGCTGCTCAGCGCCGTGGGGTGATGCTTGTCCCGTCCTGCTCCAGGCGGTGAGTGCTGAGGGGTACTGGGACGCGCTGGGAGATATTGGGAAGCATTTGGGACACTGGGGGGCGCTGTCAGGTACTGGAAGGCTCTGTGGGTGTGCGGGGAAGCACTTGGTACACTTGGGATCACTGGGAGGCACTTTGAGCGCACTGGGGGTCACTAGGAGGCGCTTTGGGGTCACTGGGAGGCGCCTTGGGTGCACTGAGGGGCATTTTGCGTGCACTGGGGGACAGTGGAGGCAGTCTGGGTCTACTGGGGGGCAATGGGGGCAATCTTGGGTGCATCAGTCAGCACCGGCGTCATCACTCGGTGTCTCCCTACTCATACTGGCACCTCCCAGTGACTCTTACTACTCATTTTAAATGGGAGTCACTGGTGAGGTACTGAAACCCACTCCCTCCCCAGAACTTTCATTCCCCTCCAAACCCCGTCCCTCCCCTCCAGCCCCCCCGCCCCCCCAGCCAGTTTTGGGGTACCCCTGAGGTGTTGAGGGTTGTTGGGGACACCAGAGGGCACACAGTGCCAGGGATGACACAGGTGACTGCGTCCTACAGGTGTCAGGGTGCTACAGGTAACAGGATCACCTGGAGATGAAGTGGGGGTAATGACCCTGTCCTACAGTAGCTAGGGGCTGCCATGGCTCCATAGGTGACAGTGATGGGGTGATGATGTGCCCCAGCCTCACAGTCATGGGCGTCACCTCATGACAGGGGCAAAGGTACATAGGGCACCCCAACACCTGGGTCCCTTCATGCTGGGTGAGGGGGATGGGGGACCAGCACTCCATCCGCCCCTTGGCCCAACCCTTGATACCCCAATTCCCGCCGTGGGGCAACTGCGGGCCCTTCCCTCCATCCGTGAGTCAGCCGGGGAGGCGAGGGGGGAACAGGAAGCGCCAGAGCCACCACATTGCCCTTATAAGGACTCGACAGCACCGGAGCTGCTTCCGCCTGCCCGGACGCCTGGTGCTGCCCCACATCTCCGCCTCTACCCCACATCACCTTCCCGCATCCCCATCTCTGCGCTACACCACCTTCTTTACCCCACACCAGCCCCATCTCCCTCTGCCCCACCCCATGCCCCCACATCCACACTTCTGCCCCACATCAACGCATCACACCACCTCCCCAGTCCCCACCTCTGCTCCACACCACCCCCTGAACACCTGGGCTCCTGCCTCACAACTTGCCAGAATCTCTAGCGTTCCCTTGTTCTGTCCTACCATCCCCTCCAGCTGCTGCCTGGACCCCCAACTGCCTTCTCCCCTGCTGCTCCTGCAGCCTCCGCCGTGAGTGCAGCCCTTAAATAAAGCCTCTGTGCCCCAGTTTTGCCTCCTGAGAGTCGGGGGTGTGGAGGGGGGCCTGCTGGGGCGACTGCTGAGGTGTCACCCCCACCCCATCGTGGACTTTGTCCCCCTGGGGCACGGCAGCACCCTTGGACCCGGGTATCCGGGGCAGCCTCCTCCACCCTGGGTGGAGGGCAGAGCCACACCCCACGGCCCCGGCCACACATTGAGGTTCCCCCCAGAGCACCCAAAAATCCCGGACCCACAGCGAACTCCCCACAAGGGCACTTTATTGCTGCCGGCAGCGGGGATTGGGGGGGTGACAGGGGGGTGGGGGATCGGGTCCTGCTGGTCCCTGGCGGTTCCTGCTGGTCCCTGGGGGTCCAGGGGTCCCCGGGGGGGGCCCGGAGATCCCCCCCCAGCCCCCTCAGTACTGGCTGCGCCGCAGGTGATTGGCCATCTCATAACATTTCTTGTTGACACAGCCGCCGTGGACGCCCTCCTTGCCCATGGCCAGCACAATGGCTGCAGGAGTAGGGGTATAAGCTGGGGGGATGATCCCAACCTTCCCAAAACCCCCATCACTCCCCACAGACAGGGGCTCATGGGGGGAGAAGGGCAGGAGGCAACAGCTGGGATGAAGGGACCCCAGTAGTTAGCAAGGGAAGATCTGGGGGGACCTGGGGCAAGGGGGGAGGTGGGACATTAACAGGAAGCAGGTCAGGGGTAACACAGGTGCCAGGGCAGCAGGTGACGTGGCCAGGTGGAGCTGTGTGGGGGAGAGGACATGGGGTGACTTGGCATGACAGCGGGGAAGGTGGGGGGCACCTGAGTAGTGCTGGGACTGACACTGGGTGCCACAGTGATGCCATAAGATACACGGGAGGAACCTGCAGAGGCTTGGGGGGTCATGGGGGGTGACAGGAACTGATCAGGTGGTGATACAGGGTGCCAGGGACGTGTGGGGGGGCTGATACAGGGTGACAGGGTGGTTTCAGGGGGAGTTTCCTTTTTTTGCTGATTTTGAAGGTGGGGGGGTCACAGGGGAAAGGAGGGCAGGGGCTGTGCTGGGAGGGTGATGAGGATGACACAGGGTGTGGGGCAGGGGTGACAGAGGGATAGTTCCAGGGGATCCCTCACTCTTGTTGGTGATGGCAGCCGTGATGTTGAAGGTGGGCGCTCCGGCAGCCCCCTTGGTGCGCAGGTCCATGCTGTGCTCCCCCTCCACCAGCAGCGAGTCTCGGATGACGGAGCAGCGCAGCCCCCCCAGCGTCAGCCCCTGCACCAGCAGCGGCCCTCGCTCGGGGCCCACCAGTGCCGCCACCTCCGCTGGCTGTTGGCAGAAGGGTCAGGGGCACCCCAAAAACAGACCCCAGAGCCCCAAAACCCACCCGTCACCCCCCCCCCGCCCCCCATAAGGAACACAACTGTCTGGGGACTGCTATAACCCCCCTGCTCAAGGCCCATCACGTATGTAGGCTGGACAGGGGTGGGGACAGGTCAAGGGGCCCCCAGAGGCCACCCAGGGCCCACCAAAACCAAACGCAGACACCAAACGCCCAGGTAGGGTCCCTGTAGGACACTCGGCAAACAGGGACTCTCATAACTTCCACTCCATGACCATAAAAGGGACCCAGGTGTCCCAGGACCCCCATGACTCCTGCCAGGGACCCCACGTGTGACCCCTGATCCCCGAGGGGACTCCATAATAAGACCCGAGAATCCAGGGATCCCCATGACCCCCCCCCCCAAACTCGGGACCCTCCAGGGCCGACACTTCTACCCGCTGCCAGGGGGAGGAACAGGTCAAGAACCCCAAAACCAGCCCCCGAGGAACCCCATAAAAGACCCCTTAAACAACCGCCCCCCGGGACCCCACATTTAACCCAGACAACCCCATCGGGACCCCAAGACCGGAGACCCCCCTGAACCTCGTCATAGTCCCCCAGCGGTTCGGGAACCCCCATGAGTCCCCCGTGACCCCAAGCAGGGACCAGGGATCCGGCAGCCCCCCTGTCCCACCATGGGCCTCCCCAAACTTCTCCCCTCCCCCCATTTCCGAGGGGGGAAGTGGGGAGGGGGGAGGGGGGTGCGCGCGCGCCGCCCCTCCCCCACAGGAAGCCCCGGCCGCCCCTCCTCCACCGGGAAGTGGCCGCATTCCGCGCATTTTTAGAAGGTTTTTAAGTGGGGAGGGGTTCTTCCACCTCCCCCAATCTCCCCACGAGACCCCCACCATCCACTTAGGGGACTGCAATAAAATAGATAGGGAGTGGGGACGGAGGTCGTCGAACCACGTGGTGTTCGCCCATCCCCCGCTTCCCCGCCCGCCTGCGACCCCCCAAAACGCTCCAAGCGGGGTTAAGGAAGGGACTGCCCGGCTGCCGGGCCCCCCCCCGCCCCGCCTCCAGGGCCCCCCCAGCACCGGCCCTCCCCCGGCACCGGATCCCCGGGCATGGGCAGCGCCCGAGCCCCCCCCCACCGCGCTCCACGCTGGCGCTTTTGCGTTTTTCTCCCTTTTTTGTCCTTTGCGGAGCCCGTCGCGGGAGGGGTGGGGGGTCAGCCCCGCCCCTCAGAGGCCACTGGGTCCCCCCGCCCTCCGCGCGCTTGGGCGGGAAACGCCTCGGCGCGCTGCCCCCCCCCCCCCACCCCTGCCGGTCCCGGCCTCTCACCGTGATATTGGCGAAGGTCTTGCCGGGGGCGGCGGCCCAGACGGCGGGGGTGTCGCGATAGCCGACGATTGCGGCATCCTGGCAGGTGCCGTCCGCCAGCAGCGTCTCCACGTAGGGCGCCCACCCGCTCATGGCGGCGGCGGGCGGGCGGGCGGGGCGCGAGGGCGCGGCCTGCCGCGGGGGCGGGGCTTCGCCGGGGAGGGGGCGGGGTTTTCGGTCAGCGCCTGCGCGGTGCTATCAAGGCGCGGCGGCGGCGGAGGAGCGGCGGTGGCGCCGCGCGGCTGTTTTCATAGGGGACGGCAGGGGGCGGGGCGCGAGGGGGGCGGGGCTTTTTTGCGGGAACGCCCCTGGCCCCGCGCGCCGCGGCGGGCGCGCGGAGATGGGGGGGGGGGAGGGGGGGGGGGCTTGTTACCGCGACCCTCCCTCATTATCGGGACATCTTCCGCCCATTGCCATCCCCCGTTTTGGTCCAGCCCCCATCGTTACCGCGATCCTTGCACTCCCGTTTACTGTGAACCCTTCCCTAAGTGGGCCCACTTCCCCCCTTAATCCAAACCCTTCGTATTATGGATGCCGCGATTATCACGGTGCATCACCTCCCGTTAGTGAAACATCTCCTCAGTATTCCGACACTCGTTTCCGTTATTTGGACCCTCCCTATTACCTCGACCCTCACCCTTTATTGTTCCCCCTCTTCCCTGTTATTCCGATTCCCCCCGTTATCGCGACACCCCCGCGGTTATCGTGACCCCTCAGACTGATAACGAATCCCTTGTTATTGCGCCTCCTTCCCTTATATTGTGAATCCCAGGTATTCTGATACACACAGGCCCTTATCGCGACACCCCTCCTGGCGCTGGCCCCTACGTGGAGCCCCAAACGGGGGTCGCTGGCGGGGGGTGATAGTTCAGCGCGTGTCTAGGGGTGCAGACCCCCGCCCCTCCCCCCGTGGGATGCGGTTTGACTCAGACCCGGGCGGGACTTTCCGGGGGGAGGGGGGAGGGGCAGCGGTTTCACTTCCTGCCCCGGAGGGGGGGAGGGGCTCGGCGGTTGAGGACGGGGAAGGGGGGCCGAGGCGTTCGGGATCATCTCCCCCCGAGAGGACCCAGGGCGCCACGACCCCCAGAACTGGGTTGGGGGGTCGAGGGCTCGTGAGGGTGCCCGTTCCCCCCCACCCCCCATAAAAGGTCTGGTCCCGCCCACCCCCCCCCGGCGAGAACTTCCCCGGGAAGTGGTCAAAGCCACCGCCCCTCCCCCACGCCGTGGGGCCCATGGGGTTCAGTCCCCCCTCCCCCACCCCTGGTACTCCTTAGGGGCTGAACTCCCCCCCAAAAGACCTTCTGCACCCCTAAAATCCTGTCCTTCCCAATTCTCCCTCTCCCCTTCTGGCCGGTGCTGTTCCCCCCCAGGGCCTTCAGGCGGCGCTCCGGCCCCCCCTGTTGGGGGTCCCGTTATCGTGACCTTTGAGAGGGGCTAAAAATAGTCCCAAACCCGGGGGGGGGACACCTAGGGACCATGTCAAGTGCCATCAGCCCCGGGCACTTGTGGCCCCACCCTGTTTCCCCCAGCGGGGGCTGAATTTGATCACGGTCCCTCCAGCGGGGAGGTGGGAAGCGAAAGGCATAAATAATCCCGGGGGATGCCTGGGGGGCAGGGGCAGGGTCCCAGGCAGAGGCAGCACGGGGTGAGAAGGGCCTGGACCCGTCCTGGGTATTGGGGAGGGATGTCCGGGCTCACTCAGGGTCCCCCATAGGATGGGGGGACGTAAGGCCAGCTCAGGGCGCTTGGACGTGGGGGTTTCCCCCACGGAAGCTGGGATCAGGCTTCCAGGGTCCAGGGTCAGGCTGGGACCCCCATGTTCTTGGCCTTGTCCATCCAGAAGATCACAGCCCAAGAGATCCTAGATTCCCATGGAAATCCCACAGTGGAGGTGGATTTGTTTATGGCCAAGGGTATGGAGGGGCAGGGGGGGGATGCTGGAGTCGGGGGGAGGATGATGGTGGCGTGTAGGGACTTGGAGGAGGCTCAGGGTTGTGGTGAAACACATCAGGAGTGTTGGGGACATGGAAGGTTCTAGGGCAGGTGGTGACAGTCCCCACGACAGGTTTGGGTTTTGGGGTCACGTCATAAATTTGGAGAAAAGTCATGGGGCAGTGGCGGAGTGGTAGGAAAGGGCAGGAGGGGCAGTGGGGGCACCTGGACAGCAGAGTCCATCTGCCCTTGGTGGGAAAGCAGTTTGGAGGGGGTGGTCTTGGGGCCTGGAAACCCAGATCCCCTTGGCCAAGGGTCAGCAGTGAGTGTGTCCATGTATGGGGTCCCTGTGGTCTCTGGAGGGATTTGGGGCCTGGACACCACAGGTCTGTCTCAGCTAGGGTGGGGACTCATGGGGGATTTGGGGATTCAGGGGGGAATTTAGGCCCAACTCCCTGGGTGTGCTTCCAGTGCTGGAGCTTCTGAAAGCAGCCATTGGGAAGGCCAGGTACCTGGACAAGGTGGTCATCAGGATGGATGTGGCCGCCTCCCAGTTCTGCCGCAAGGGCAAATACAGCCTGGACTTCAAATCCTCCCCTGGAACCCAAGTGCCTCATCACCGTGGGGCAGCTCTACCAGAGCTTCATCGAGGACTACCTCAGTGAGCACTGGGATGAAACTGGGAGGGACTTGGATGGCACTGGGAGGCACTGGGAGGGCACTGGGAAGCAAGAGAGTGACACTGAGAAGGACCGGGAGCACTGGCGGGCATCGGGAGGAACTGGACCAGACTGAGGGTAACTGGGAGGCACAGGGAAAGCAGCTGGGGACTCTGATAGCTCATACAAGGCTGTGCCAGGGCTGCAGGGTGGTCACTGTCCCTCTCCCACCCTCCCAGGTGATCGGGCCATATTGGTGAACTCTAGTACACACTGGTGGCTGTTTCTCTACAGTGGTGGCGATTGAGGACCCCTCTGACCAGGATGACTGGGAGGACTGGAAGTAGCTCCTGACACAAGTGGACGTGCAGTGATGGGCGATGACCCGACAGCGACCAACCCGAAGTGCATCGCACAGGCAGCCAAGGCTGCAGGCAGGAAACTGCCTCCTGCTCACGGTCAACCAGACCAGATCTGCAACCGAGTCCATCCAGGTTCAAGTCCTCCAAATCGCTGGGCAGGTCCCCGTGCAAAACCCCAGCACTGAGCCCATGCAGGTGTGATCCTCATGTAACCCCCTCATTACCTAGTCCGTCCAGATGTGAGTTCTTGTGCAAATCCCCCACCACTGAGGACATCTTCATTGCTGACCTCGCTGCGGGGCTCTGGACTGGCCAGGGGAGTGCCTGCATCCCCTGTCGCCCTCCCTGTTTCCCCCACGACAGCCTCCACTGCCCCCGTCCCGCCCGATGAAGATGGGTGTCCCCTGTTGTCGCTCCAAGTGCTTAACCAAGTACAACCAGCTGAGGAGGTGAGGGATCTCCACATCCATGTGTCCCTTGCCTTGTCCCCCGATCTCCGTGTGTGGCCCCTTGTCCCCACATGTCCCAAGGGTCCCGGCTGCCTCCATGTCCCCACATCCCCCACAGGGAGCTGGGTGGGGTGCCCAAGCCCATCCCCATGTCCCTCCCAGTAGTGTCCTTGTCCCTATGTGTCCCGCATGTGTCCTGCTCTTCCCCAAACCCCCCATGTCTGCTGATCCCTGGATCATCCCCCCGTCACCCCACTGAGCTCTTGTCCCTCCCAGAATCAGGGAGGAGCTGGGGGGAGAAGGCCAAGCTGGCAGGACACAAATTCCAAAAGCCCAAGGCCAGTTAGGAGGGGGAAGGGCAGCGGGGCCCACCCTGCCTCCCCCACCAAGAGGTTCCCCCCACCCCCATAAACTTTGTGAAGTCCCAAGAGCTCCCAACTCACGCTGCGTCCCAGTAGGACACACACACACACACACGATCTGGGATATAGGGGTGCCCTCCTCACCCCAACTGCTCCCCCAAGAGAGACATGGGGACCAGGCGAGGAGACCAAGGTGCTTTATCACCCCCTCCATGTGTCCCCGTCACCCTCCCCCCACTGTTAAATACCCCTGGGGGTAGACCCCCACCACCACCCTCCCATCACACACAGGGCCCCCCAGGGCCCCCCCCGGCCCCGCCCTCATCCTCCGCCTGCCGCAGCCGCTTCTTGGCCCGGATCTCGTTCATGGCCTCTTCGATGGAGCGCGTGTCCCGCTTGTTGGCCACTGGCACTGTGGGGACGCAGCAGAGATACAGGTGGCTGCCACCCCCCCTCAGGAACCCCCCGGCACCCCACAGAGAGCCCAGGTATTTGGGTGCCCAAAACCTCCCTGGGAAGGGACCCAGGTATGCAGGACACCCCCAAGCCTCCTGGACCCCCAAGAGCTCTGCAGGGCCCTCTGCTCACCACAGCCGTACGCCTTGTTGGCCTCCATGGTGCGGGCAGCGGCTTTGGCGGCGTCAGAACCGATCAGGTGCCGATATTTGTCCTTGTAGTCGTTGGGGGGGCCCGGGGGGGCGGGGCCTCGCTCTAGCTCCGCCTCCTCCTGCTGTGCCGCCAGCTCCTGCGGGTGAGGAGTCAGCAACAAGCCCTGCCCACACCACCCCACCCACTCAGGCCACACCCACCAAGTCACACCGCACCTATATAAGCCCTGCCCCCACCATGTATGCATGCCACACCCATCTGGCCACACCCTGCTGAGCCCCACTCACATCAATTAAATCCTGCCCCACGCCCACTAAGCCCCACCTACCCGTAGGCGACGCCGCTCTTCAGCTCGGGCCGGGTCCCACTCCTCCCCTCGCCGATACGCCTCCAGCTCCTCATCTGATGGCGCGAACTCCTGGGGACACCAGTATCACTGTGCGTGCCCTTACTGCCCCCAGTGTCCCCCACAGTGTCTCCTGCCACCCCCCACCTTTTTGAACACCATTACGTAGCGACTGTCCTCATCGTCTCCAAAGGAGAAAGACGTCAGGCCGGCCACCTCTGCCACATCGTGCCTGGGGGAACACGGAACTGCTGGCACTGGGGCTCCCCAGTGGCGTGCCTCCCCATGAGGGTCCCCAATGCCCCAGGGGGTGCTGCCATCCTGGGGTGTTGTTATCCTACCGCTGTGTCTCCAGTGTCCAACCCCAGCACATGAAGTATTGCCCCACAGTGCCGCCATCATACCCCAAGTGCCCCCAGTATCCTCCCATTCCCTGAGTGTCCCCACTGTTCTCCCAAGCACTCCCAGTACCATCAGTGTCCCCACTGCCCTCCCAGTGCCCCTCGGAGCGGCCAGTACTCTCTCAGTGTGCCCAGGGCCCCACTCACAGGATGCTCCTCTCAATCTTGTTCATGGGCTGGAAACGGCGCCGGGGCTCCCCGGTGGCCTGGATGAACTGGGAGACCTCTTGCTCCATCTAGGAATACACGGGCAGGAATTTGTGGGGGCCCGTGGGCAGCGTCCCAAACGCCAAATGATGCCTGTCCCCTCACTCACCCTCTTTCTGAACTCGACCTTCTGGCGCTTCTCTTGCTCCTGCAGCTTCTTCATGCGAGCAGCTTGTTCTGGAGTGGACAGGGAGCGGAGGGTCGGCGGTGACCCCCAAAACTTCGGGGGTAGGGGGCGGGGCCAGCACCATCCCGGGAACGTCACTCAACGGGGCAGGGGAGCGGCCTGGGATGGGCGTGGCGTGGCGCGTGACCAAACGCACGACACAGGGTAAAGGGCAGGGGCGTGGCCACTGCGGGGGCGTGGCCAGACACCGCTCCTCGTCAATCAGGAAGGGAGCGCGTGCCCAGGGTACTGGGGGCGGAGCCGGCAGCCCGTGGTGGGCGCGGCCTCGCGTGAGGGCGGGTGCCGGGTGTGGGGGGGGGATTCTGAGGGCGAAGGCCCGGGATGCGCCGCTCCCCGCCGCGCCCGGTCGGTGCCCCTTCCCCGGTGCCTCCGCGCCCTCCCCGGCCCTGCTGACCCCGCGCCCGGCGCCGCGTCTCGCCATCGGCTGCGGCGGGCGGCCGCTCCATGGAGCTCAGGATGGAACCCAGCAGGTCTAGCTCCGCCATCTTGCGACCGGGCGATCCGTGACGCCGCGCGAGGGCCACGTCCCCGGCGTCGTGCGTCATCGCGTCGGGGACGTAGGAGTGCCCGGCCGCTGGAGCGGAGAGGGGGAGTGGGCGTGGTCTGGTCATTGGGGGCGTGGCCTTCCCTCAAAGGGCGCCCCCGGCGATATCCCTTCCCTGCTACTGTCCCCTCCCTGCCTGTGTCCCCCCCTGCCACTGTCCCCTCCCGGCCACTGTCCCCTCCCGGCCACTGTCCCCCGCAGCGTCCCTCCCCACGCACAAACACACACACACACGCCTCGAGTCTTCTATTCCCGCTTCCTCGTTTTTTAATGGAACTTTGTACAAAGTGCCCACACGGGGCGGAGGGGAGAGGGACATGCGGGGCGGGGTACACGGGCGAGTGGGGAGGGGGCGCGGGGTAGCTCTTCCCCCTTCTTCCCCTCCCCACGGGCCCTCCGGGGACACCCAGACAGACAAAAACGCCTCGGGGGGGACAGGAAGGAGAGCTCCCCCGCCAAGCCTGGGCTCCCCTGCGCGGGCGGAGCGAGGCCCCGCAATGCCTGGGTTCCCCGTGGTGGGGGGAGTGGAGCCCCCCAGTGCCTGGATCCCCGGGGGGGGGGTCACGAGGCCAGGCCCCGCGTCTGTAAACTGTCCACCTCCTTGTTCTGCTTTAGCTCCTCCATCCTGAGAGAGGGAACATGAATTGAGGAGGGGGGGGGGGTGTCAGGCTCTGTTGAGACTCTGCCCCCCCGGGTGTCACCTGTCCCCAACCCCCCAGGATCACGTGTCTCCACCCACCCCCGTGTGATACCTCCCAGTCTCAACCACGTCCCTGTGCTGCCCCACGATGTCCCCATTTCACCTCACGATGTTCCTCACTTCCCCTCACTGTGTCCGACCCAGTCCTCCACCACCACGTCCCCTCCCTGTGCCTCTGACACGTTCCCATACCGGTGGCGGCAGCGCCGCAGGAACCTCATGATTTTCCGGGCTGCCTGGTCCTGCGTGAGGGTGAGGAAGGTGCTCCTGGGGAGAACGGAGGGGAGGGTGAGCACCCCTCTGTTGCCAGTGCCCCGTGTCCCCAGTGTCCCCCAGTGCCCCTGGTCACACCGGTGCTGGCGGAGGCTGCGGAAGCGCTGCTGGATGAGCACGGCCGCGCGCCGGCGCCGCTGGAATCGCTTCTGCTCCGCATAGCTCCGGAACTTGCTCTGGATCAGGATGGCGGCCTGCGTCATCCGCTGGAACAGGGCAAACTGGGGGGACAGGGGGACGCCAGTGTCACAGCAGCCTCAAACAGGGACCCCCATGTCACCCCAGTGTCGCACCCGCGTCATCTGCTCGAACGGGGAGAACTGGGGAGACAGAGGGGATACAGAGGGAGGCATCCCAAATCCACCCTAGTATCCCCAAGCAAGAATCCCCACGTCCACATGCTCTGGACCCCAGGCATCCAGAGCCCTCGAAACAGTCCTGAAAATCTGGGTGCCTCCCCAACACTCCCCAGGGGGACCCCGTTACCTTCAGAGCGATCCAGGTCAGCTTGTGGGGCAGAGAGAGAGGGTTAGGGGGGGGCTCTGGGGTGCCCAGGGGGTGCCCAGGAGGGGTCCATGGGGGGTTTTCGGGCCCCCCACACCCCAGTACCTGTTTGTACTTGCGGTAGCAACGCTGGATGACGGCGGCAGCCAGCTCCTGCTGCTCCTTCAGCCTCCGGCCCTGGGGGCAGTGAGGGGGGCTGGGGGTCAGCAGTGCTGGGGAGGCCCCGGCGGGGCCTCGGGGGGTTTTGGGGTACCAGGAGCAGGGGGTACGCACCCGGTACTTGCGGAAAGCGCCCTGGACGAGGCGCGCGGCCTCGTAGAGCTCATGCTGCTCCTGGTCACTGAGGGTCAGCAGGGCCACGGCCCCCCCCTCACCCCGTGCCCCCCCCGACGCATTCAGGAACTCAGCCCAGCCCGCGGCCGAAGGGGGGGGCGGCCGCTCGTGGACCCCCAGGGACCCTCGTGAGGCCACCTCCGCTCTGGGGAACACACAGGACACAGGAGGGTCAGGGGGCGAGGGCTGGCACCCCACGTGAGGACAGGAGACACCCAGGAAGGAATTTGAATGTCACGGAATGTCCCTGAGAGAACACTGCGGTATCCCAGGAGCCAGGGGATCCCCCCAGAGGGACGCTGGGGTTCTGCAGGATGTGGGAAACCCCCACCACGGAGACACTGCAGTATCACAGGATGGAAAGGACCCTTCCAACAGGATACTGGATGTCCCAAACAACGGGATCCCCAAGAGTATCCCGGGGTGCTGCTGGATGTGGGTGAACCCCCAGGGATCTGAGGGTGCCCCTGGACATCTCCCAACCCCCGAGTACCTGTGAGGGGGCGCAGGGGGACGGTCGACACTCTCCAAGTACGTGGCCAGCCAGGCCATGGCGGCACCAAGCCCTGCTGGCCCAGCTGGCCCCAGTGTCCCCGTCGTCCCCAGGGTCCCCCCTGCTGCTCCCAGTACCCCTGGCGGCCCCCCCGGTGCCTCCTGCTTGATGCGTTCGGGGGTTGCCTCGATGATCTGTCGTGCCAGTGTCACCACCTCGGCCTGGGGACAGGGCACATTGGGACTCTCCTGCTCCAAGGGTGTCCCCAACCCTGGCTGTTTCCCGCCTTTACCTGCAGGGTGTCGGAGGGTGGGGCCAGGGCATCCTCAGGGGGGCTGGGGGGCACTGCCACCCCCCAGCTCTCATCCTCAGAGGGGCCAGGGGGGCCAGGGGGCAGCGGGACGGAGCTAGGACCCTCCGAGAGCCCCGATGGGGACGACAGGCTGCTGGCTGTGCTCAGCCCTGGGGACAAGGGGGACATGGCAGGGCTGTTCAGTCCTGGAGAGACACTCCCCGAGGGGAAGGGGGGGGGCATGCAGGCCATGGCAAGAGGACAGGGGACACCATGGGGACATACCGGGGACACGGGGGGGACATGGGGATGCACAGGGAACACAGGAGCGGAGACAAAGACCATGGAGGGGGAACTTAGCACACCTTGATACACAGAGATGCTGGGGGAGGACAGGGGACGTGGGGGCACACAGCGGGGAAAGGCTGGAAGGGACCAGTGATGCCCTGGAGGACAGGGGTACAGGGAGGGAATACGGTGACAGTGACAGCGGTCAGAAGCAGTGAGGGGGCAGTGGTGTGGCCACACCAGGGAACCCAGAACAGGACAGTGACAACAGGACACAAAGACAGCAAGCAAGGAGAACACAAGGTGCCAGCGCCATACCTGTGTCGGGACTGGCAGAGAGCGGGGAGGGGATGCGCAGGCCAGGCAGATGACAGCGCGGGGACACTGGTGACACCTGCAGCTCCTCGAGGCGGGTGACCAGGGCCAGGTGGCCGCGGGCACGTGCCAGGGCCAGCGGCAGCCGCCCCAGGGTGTCGGGGACGGCCAGCGCCCGCCGGTCCCAGCGGCACAGCCGCTCCGCTGCCTCCCGGTGCCCCAGGGCACACGCCCACATCTGGGGACACGGAGCCAAGTGTCAACAGGGTGTCCCCAAGGTGTCCCTTGTCTCGAGATTTCATCCCTGGTATCCCTCCATCCCTTCCTGAGACACTATCCTGTGGCCCATCCCCTTGATGCCCCTGCGTTCCCAGCCCTGCCACCACCACATCCCCACTGTCACCACCACGTCCGCAGTGCTCCCAGTGTCCTCAGTGCCTCAGTGTCCCCTTACCAGGGGGGTGCAGGAGAAATGGTCCACGTTGAGGGGGTCGATCTCCTGCTCCAGCTCCAGGCTGTCAACTGCCAGCGCCCTGCAGGGACAGGGAGGGACACAGACAGGTGTCACATCTCCCCAGGGACACAGCCCAGAGAGGGCTCTACTTAGGCACATTTCTTGGGGGGATGCCCATCACTATCCCCGCCTCACACCAGTCCGTGTCCCCAACCAGCCCCCACCTCCAGGTGTCCCCCAGGTGTCCCTGCTCACCGCCAGCGCCGAAGAGCCTCCACCAGGCTGGCATAGCCCTGGGCAGCCGCCAGGTGCAGCAGCGTCATGCCACGGAACGTCACCCCATGCGCCAGCATCGAGGTCCTCGATGTCCCTAGCGATGCCCCCGGCCAGCCCGGCCGTGCCATCATGGCCTCGCAGATGGCCACCACCCGTGCCTCAAAGGATGATCCCAGGCCCTGGCCCCAGGGAGCACGTCAGGGAACGCCAGGACACATGGCGAGGGTGGCACAGGGGGTGGGAGGGAGCACTTGGGGCTCCTAGGAGGTGGCAAGGGGTAGTGGAGGGGGATAGTGACCAGGGATCTTCAGGCCACTGGGGGACACGGCGAGACAGTGGGGACATCAGGGGACACAAGGGAATGTCAGAGGACATCAGGAGACCCTCACAAACATGAAGGTATGTGGGGGACCCCAGCGAACACCAACAGATTCCAGCAGATACGGGGGACTCCAGGCAACACCAGAGCATGTTAGGGGACATCAGAGGACAGCAGGACACGGGGATCTTTCAGGGGCCATGCAGTGACTCAGGTGTTGGGGGGGCCTCACCTGCTCGGGGGGGGCCTCGGAAGGGGCTCCCCGTGGGGGCAGAAGGGGTGCAGGGGGGGGCATGGCCCCCAGACGCGTCTCCAGCTGCTCCAGGCGCTCCAGGATGGACAGACGGAACTGGGCCTCTGAAAAAGGGGGGCCTGGGGGTGAGGGGGGCACCGTGGCAGAGAGAGAGCCCTCCCCCCCAAACACCCTGACCCCAAATAGCACCACCCCAGGGGGAAAGGGACAGCTTTGGGGTCGCCACAACGGGACCCCAAAAGGAACCCATGTGTCAGGGTGCCATCCCTCAGGGGCACGAGCTGCTTCGGGGGCTGTTGTCCCATTCCAGGGGTGCTCCTGGGGGGTCCTCACTCACCATCCAGTGCCAGCCAGTCCAGCTGTGCCCCGGGGGGGCCCCGCGCCACCCCCCGTGCCCGGTACTCGAACGGGGCGGCGGCCGAGAGCAGCCGGGGGGGACAGGCCACACGCAGGGCGGCCACTCCGGCCTCGTGGGCTGCGGGGGGGACACGGGGGAGGTCAGCACTGCGGGGAGGGGGGACACGAGCGGGGACCCCGTGTCGGGGACACTCACGGGGGCAGTAGCAGCGCAGGACGCCCGGCTGGACCAGCGCGGCCGGAACTGAGGTGCGGTCGAAGAGACAGGAGTAGGCACCGGGGTCCCCCCACGGGCCGGTGATCAGCACCTTCACCCCACCCTGGGGGGACACGGCGGGGTCACTGGGGACCCCCGGGGATGGGGGGGCGGGGGGGGGGGGGGGCGAGGGGGAGGACACCCCCCAAAGCGCTCACCTCAGGGTACGACCACTCTGGGGAGAAATCGGTGATGGTCACAGGAGGGTCGCTGGGGGGGCTCGTGGGGGAAGAGGGCAGGTGGGGAGTGTGGGGGGGCTCGTGCGGGCTTGGTGGGACCCCCGCGTCCCCCCCCAGCAGCTCAGGGAAGGGGAGGGGGAAAGGGGGCTGGGGCAGGGGGGCAGCGCTGAGTTCACAGAGGGGGTCCTGGGGAACCGTGCCCTGTTTTCCCTCCTCTTCCTCCTCCTCCTCCTCCTCCTCCTCCTCCTCCTCCAGTTTTGGGGGCGTGGCCGGCGGCGGGGGGGGCGCGCCGGGGGGGGCCTCGGCCTCGCAGCCGTAGGTCTGCCCGCGGCGGGGGCTGTTGAGGAAGCAGTCGGGGTCGAAGGCAGCCGGGGGGGGCGGTGCGGTGGGACAGGTCCCCTCGGGGGTCACCAGGTGCTGGCTGGGGGTCAGGCCCAGCGGCTGCTCGGGCCCCCCCGGCGCCGCCCCCCCCCCCCAAACTGGCCACCACCAGGAGCGGCAGCCCTGCCGCGGGGGGAAACGGGGGGGCCCGGGGCCCCTCGGGGGGTGCCGTGCCCCCCCCCACGCCTGGGGAGGGCTGCGTGGTGTCGGGGGAGGAGGGGGCGGGTTTGGGGGGGTCCCCCGGCGCGCCCCCCCCGCCCCCCCGCTCCACTTTGGGGGAGATGATGCGGTGCTTGGTGCTGCCGCACTTGTGGCGGGGAGTGCCTGTGGGGGGCAAGGGGGGGGGCGTTAGCAGGGGACAGGGAGGGTTTGGGGGGAGATTTTGGGGTTGCAAGGGGTGTCCTGAGGGGAATCTCGGAAGGTCCCGAAGAGATTCAGGGTGTTCCAAGGGTGTTCAGGGTGACCAGAGGTTATTTGGGGTTGTCTTGAGGGTTTTGGGGCCGTTCTACGTGGCTCCAAAGGACAGTTTGGGGTCCCAGTGGCTGTTCTGGGGCTCCCAACGGGTTCTAGGGAGTCCCAGGGGGGGATCAGGGCATTGCAGTGGGTTTGGGGGGATCCCAGGGAGGGTTCAGGAGTACCCCAGGAAGAAGGGGGAGAGAGGTCCCAGGGGGACGGGAGTCCCAGTGGGGTCCGCAGGGGTCTGGGGGTCCCGTTGAGCTGGAGGAGCCCCAGGACATGGCAGTGGGTTCCCCAGGGACTGGGAGGGCCCCGGGGGTGCTGTCTCACCCAGCCCCCGGGCGCAGAGGCAGGCATGGGTGCGGGGGGGCGGCCGGGCCTGGTGCCGCTCCAGGACGTGCTGCACCAGCTGCTCCAGGGACAGCCCGGGGGGGGCTCCCCCGTTCCCGCAGCCCCACTTCACGCCGTGGACTGCGGGAGAGGGTGGAAAAACCCCTCAGGACAGGGGTTGTGCACTCTCTATCCAGCCCCCCAAAAAGAGCCGCACCCACCCCACCCCCCCCCCGCCGCACTTCATCCTGCAGGAAAGCAAGGGCAAAATTCCTCAAGAAGGGGGTTTGGGGTTTGTCCTCAAAAACAACCTCACACTGCCCCAGTTCTACTCCATCCCACAGGCAAAAGGGGGGCAAAATCACACAAGAAGGAGCTTTGGGGACATCTTCCCCCTCCCCAGCCCCACTTTATCCTGTAGACTTTGAGAGAGGAGCCAACAAATCTGTCAGAAAAGGTGATTTAGGGTGTCACTCCCTCCCAAAACGCCAAGCCCCCGCTCCCATTCCCACAATCCCACGAACGGCGGGTAAAACCCCTCTGGCAAAGGCCCTGGGGCAGCCCCCACTCACACATGGGGCGCAGCTGGGCCACCAGCTCCTCCTGGGACCACTTGAGCCACTCTCGGGGGTCGGCGGTGGCGGCGCAGATCGGGGGGGCCCCGGCGCACAGGGGGGGGCTGCAGAGCGGGGGGGCGCAGGGGCAGCCGCACTCCTCCATGGCCGGCACGTTCAGGTAGTGCACCAGGACGATGTCGGGGTTCTGGGGGGCACAGAGGGGTTCTGGCGAGGGGCTGCGGGCCCGGGCGGGCTGGGGGGGTTCCGGTGCCCTCCGTTACCTGCAGCAGCCAGTAGCAGCGGCGGTGGAAGGTGGGGACGATGGAGGAGTGCACGTAGCAGCCGTAGAGGCACTGGGGGGGACAGCATGGATTGGGGGACCCTGTGGCCTTGATGAGAACCCCAAAGCAGCCTTTGCAGGGGTGCCCACATCCTGTCGGGGTCTTATGTCCAAGTACGGGGGACCCCAGACTTTCTGGAGGAGCCTGATCCCCCAAACTGCCCCCGCAGGGATTGCCACCACCCCCAAACCACCCTCTGGTGGTCCCGACACCTCTAAACCACCAACTGGGGAGCTCCCAGCACCCTTGGACAAACAGACGGGGATCCTGGAACACCTAAACTACCCACTGGGTGTCCCCAGCACACCAGAACTGTCCCTTGAGGGCATCCAACGCCGCCTCTCAACACCCTCAGGCCCCTCCCTGTGCATTCCCAGCTGTTCCCTCCCAGCTCCCCACACCTGAACCAGGGACATCAGGTCCTTTTTTGGGGAGGGGGGGGGCTCTGTTTAGGGTCTCCCCCGCCTCCTACCTCCACCCCCTGCACCTTCAGCTTCATGTGGTCCTCGCGTGTCGTCTTCCCATCCTTGCGTTTTTTCCAGCAATACCCGTCCTTGCGGTACTTGACCTTCTTCCGGTTGTACAGGATCACCGACCCGTTCTGTGGCCTGGACACGGGGTCAGGGGGCCCCCCGGGAGCCCCCAGAGACCCCCCAGCCCCCCAGGGCACCCCCCTGGTCCCCCCCACCTGGTTTTTGGGGAGCACGAGAGCCACTCGTCGTGTTTCTCAAAGGTGATGAGGTACGAGGCGATCTCCTGGGGGGGACAAGTGGCCCGTTTGTGTCCCCCGTCCCCCCCGTCCCCCACCCACTGTATCGCTCCGTTGTTCCACCCCTGCTGACACACTGTCCCAGTGTCTTGACGTCCCTTGTGCTGCCACATTCCCACCCCCGTCCCCCATTTTCCCACCATCTGCAGCCAACCCCACCCTCCCGTGTCCCTTTAACGCCCCTTCCCCATGCCTCCACATCCCCTCCCACACCTCTAAGTGCCTCCTGTACATTCCGCGTCCCTTCCGCACCCCATTCCCTTGTCCCCACGTCCCTTCCCACGAGCACCCCACGTCCCCTTGTGACCCCCCACCTCGTTGGTGTTCCAGCGCAGCTGCTCCTTGGGGAGGACTGGACATTTGGGCAAACATTCCACCAGCTTCCGGGGCAGGAAAACCTTCAGGTGGCTCCTCTCTGCCAGGGGGAGGGCTCGATGTCCCCACCGTGCGTCCTCCCCGTCCCCCCGTGCCCGCCGTGTGTCCCCCGCCCCTTACCAGAGACCTCGGGGGGGTCCTTGCTGGTCATCTCGGAGCGTGCGCGGGGCCCTCAGGGCTCCCCTCGGGGGGCACGGGAAGGGCTGGAACCTGCAGGGACCCCCAGAAACGGGTGATGGGTGGAGGAGGAATGGGATGACATTGGGGGGGGACACGGGACCAGGGACCCCGTCACCATCCTCAGCACCCTCCCCTACTATACCCCGTATCTCTGCCCCAAATCCCCGCATGCCTGCCCCACTGCACCCCACATCCCTGCTCCATATCCCCCCACATCTCTGCCCCACTGCACCCCACATCCCTGCTCCATATCCCCCCACATCTCTGCCCCACTGCACCCCACATCCCTGCTCCATATCCCCCCCACATCTCTGCCCCACTGCACCCTACAGCTCTGCCCCACTGCACCCACATCCCTGCTCCATATCCCCCCACATCTCTGCCCCACTGCACCCCACATCCCTGCTCCATATCCCCCCACATCTCTGCCCCACTGCACCCCACATCCCTGCTCCATATCCCCCCACATCTCTGCCCCACTGCACCCTACAGCTCTGCCCCACTGCACCCCACATCCCTGCTCCATATCCCCCCACATCTCTGCCCCACTGCACCCTACAGCTCTGCCCCACTGCACCCCACATCCCCCCCACACCCCACCCACTGCCCCCCCACATGTCTGCCCGACAGCCCCACACCCCGCCCCACGGCAGCCCCACCCGCCCCCCCAGCGGCACCCCCCCATCCCCGCCCCACACCCCCCCGGCCCCGCCCTCGGCCCCGCCCCGGCCCCCTCGGCCCCACCTGGCGCCTCAGGGCCGCCGCCGCCGCCCCCGCCCCCGCCGCCCGCCGCCATCTTCCCGCCCGCCGGGGGCCAGCGCCGACGGCGCCGCCGGCGCGTGACGTAGGCGCGCAAGGGGCGGGGGCGCGCCGTCGGGGGTGGGCGTGGTCCGCGCTGGTGGGCGTGGCCAGAGTTGGGTCGGGGCATTCGGGGTCGTTTGGGCGGGGAGAGGCCTAATAAAAATCTTTACTAATTAAACTGTGTAAGTCCGTCGCCAGCAGCCGCTTTTTTCGTTATATGGACGAATTCACATGCCTTCAGTCCTATCGACATGATCGTCTTTATCTCTATTACAACTACCCGTTATACTCTCAGACTGCGCAACTACTAAATAATAATGTTTCCAATTGCGTGAAAGGTACCATTAGTACTGAAAACAAACTTTCCTGAGTGGATTATGAGGTCATTTTGAGGATTTAGAAGTCTTTTGCAGCCATTTTTGGGCCCTACCTGGAGTATGGGCCGAGGCTTCTCTGTGTTGTGGGGTTGTCCTGAGGGTGAGGGGAAATGGAAGAAAAATGGGGGGAAATGGAGGACAAAATAGGACAAAAAATTAGGGAAAGAAGGGCACTAGGAAAAAAGCAGAAGTAGGAAAACAGGAGAAAGGGTGAGGGAGAGGGAAACGAGGCGAAAAAGAAGAAAAGCGTGAGGAGAAATTCGGAGAAAGGGTGAGGGAAAAGTGGAGCAAATGACTGAAAAACGAGAGGAGATAGGCGTGTGAAATTTAGAGGGCAATGAAGGGAAACGCCTGAGGAGAAAAACGGGGAAAAGCGTGATGAGAAAAAAGACAGAACAGGGATAAAGTGTAAGGGAAAAACATGTGAGTGAAAGAAGAGGGAAAAGGGAGAAAAGTAAAGAAAAAAATGGAGAAACTAAGGGAAAATGAAGTGAAAATCGTGGCAAAAAAAAAACCAGAATCGGGAAAGTTGAAGGAAAAGAGAAAGGAAAAAAAGACTAAAAAAAGTAAGAAAATTATGTCACAAAAAGAAGGCGAAAACGGAAGGAACAAAATGGGGAAAACCCTGAAGAAAAAAAGGAGAGGGAAACGTGAGGGAAGAATTGGGAAAATCCTGAGGGGAAAAAGGCGGGAAAAGCCTCCCTGTCTGTGGGGCCCGTCTGCACCGCTTTGCCCCTTTAAGAGGGGGCGGGGCGTTTGTCCACGCCCCTCGCGCCGCGCCCTAGGCCCCGCCCCCGGGGCGGGCCCGCCCCTCCGGGCCCGGGCGCGGCCGCAGCCCCGGAGCCGCCGCGGAGCCCCCGGGCCGGGACAGCGCCAGCCACGGCCCGGGACAGCCCCGGGCCGAGGGGATGCGGCACCGCGGGGCCGGTGAGCGGCAGCGCCGGGGGCGCGGGCGCGGGAGATCTCAGGGAGCAAATTTATGGGGCTCTCATGGAGGGGAGGGGCAGGTTTAGGGGGGCTATAGGGGGTCCTGGGGGGTCCGAGGGGTGTGGAAAGTGGGGCGAGGGGGCTGCCGGGGACCTCGGGGTAGATTTAGAGGGGCTATAGGGTGGTTTGGGGGTGTCTTGGGGAGCGTGGGTTTAGGGGGTGTCAGGGGGGTTCGGGGGGGCTCTGGTCCCTAAAAAGCAGGTTTAGGGATCCTATAGGGGAGTTGAGGGGGTTCTCGGGGTGTAGGAATTTGATTTGGGGGAGCACAGGGTTATAGGAGCAGGTTTAGGGGAACTATAGGGGAAGCTGAGGAATCTCAGGGTTCCTGAGCAGGTAGGGATCAGGTGCAGGGGTCCCACTGGGGGTTTGAGGGATCTGAGGGGTTTATGGGATGATACGGGTGTAGAGCCAGCTTTAGAAAAGCTGTAATCGTGTTTGGGACTGTCTCCGGGTGTCGAGGCCGATTTAGGGGTGGTGTTGGGAGCTGATGCCGGCATTGGGCCTCTTGGGGTCACGGGGTCACGGCCTTTGTTTCCCGTGGTGGGGGGGGCTCAGGCCCGGGGATGGGACCCCCGCATTTTGGGGGGGGGTCAGTGGCAGTCGGGGGTGGGTTGTGGGGTGTCACGTGCTGTTTATGCTCCCCTAGAATCACCTGGGAACGGGGGGACCCAGGGCGACCTCTCACGCCCCTCTTCCTCTTTCCCTACCCCAAATCCCACCCTTTGCCCCCAGCCCCGACCTCTGACCCTGCCAAGGTGCCGCCTGTGCTTTGGGGGCGCTGGGGAGGGTTGGGCCGGGGGCTCTTTCATCACCACCTCAGCCGGCACCGCCCCGGGTTTATTTTTAGGGCTCTCCTTGGGCGGGATTGAGGGTGGGACACGGATCCAGCCCCCCGCTTCCCTCCCTGCAGCCCTGGCCGGGGCATTGCTGGGAGTGGGCCTGAGCGGGGGTCCCCCGCGGCGGGCGGAGGGGTCCCGGGGGTGACGCTGCGCTGTGGCACCAGGGTGACGCTGCCGGGGGGCATGGCGGGCGCCTCGGTGAAGGTGGCGGTCAGAGTCCGGCCCTTCAGCGCGCGGGAGAGCAGCCGCCAGGCCAAGTGCGTGATCCAGATGCAAGGAAACACCACCTGTGAGTGGGGGTCGTGGGGGAGGAGGGTCTCGAGAGGGAACGACCCCCGCGGGGGTGGGGGATTGCGGTGTGGGACCCCCCCCCCCCCATCCCCGTCCCCGTCCTTGTCCCGTGCTGGCCTCGGTCCCGGAGGACCAGCTGCCGCCGGGCTAAAAATAGCAACGGGGAGGTTTTTGAGGGGGGGTGACAGTGCTGCGGGGGTTGGGAGTGACATGGGGGGGGTCACCCCAACCCCGCTGTCACCTCCCCACCCCAGGCATCACCAACCCCAAGCTCCCCAAAGACGCCACCAAACACTTCACCTTCGACTACTCGTACTGGTCCCACACCTCGGTGAGTGCCGGGGTGGCTGCGGGGGGACCCGCGGGGGGCTCCGGGGGTCCCTGACTCACTCCCCCGCAGGAGGAGGACCCAAACTTCGCCTCGCAGCGCCGGGTGTACCAGGATATTGGGGAGGAGATGCTGGCGCACGCCTTCGAGGGCTACAACGTCTGCATCCTGGCCTACGGCCAGACCGGCGCCGGCAAGTCCTACACCATGATGGGGCGGCAGGAACCGGGGCAGCGCGGGATTATCCCGCAGGTCCGGGGCCTGGGGGGGCTTCCGAGGGGCTTGGGAAGGGCTGGAGCCCCCCCACAGCCCCCAGCTCAACGCTGCTCACCTGCAGCTCTGTGAGGATCTGTTCACCCGCGTCGCTCGGGAAGAGTCACCTGAACTTTCTTTTTCTGTGGAGGTGAGAGGAATTTGGGAGTTTGGGAAGTGTCTCCTGAATTCCCTTTCTCTGTGGAGGTGAGGGGGGTTTGGGGGTTTAGGGTATGACCCCCGGCTTGCAGATCCCTCCCAGCAATTTGTGTGTTCAGCTCTCGCAGACTCACCCCACAGCCTTCACAACAGTTTGGGGGTTTATCTGTCGCCCATCCCGGCATTCTGGGGGCTCGGCTGTCCCCCCAGCCCAGCAGTTTGGGAGTTTCCCCCATCACCCTTTTGGGGATTCCTGCCCCAACATCCCCACCAATCTGTGGGTGTCCCCCCAAAATTGGGCTTTCACTTGCTCCCGGTTTGGGTCTTTTCCTCCGCACCGTTTTGCGGTTTCACCCCCCGACCTCCACGGGTTTTGGGGACCCTCCTGACCGTGTTGCGGCCCTCAGGTGAGCTACCTGGAGATCTACTGCGAGCGGGTGCGGGACCTGCTGAACCCCAAGAGCCGGGGGGGGCTGCGGGTGCGGGAGCACCCCCTGCTCGGGCCCTACGTGCAGGACCTGTCGCGTCTCGCCGTCGCCTCCTTCACCGACATCGCCGACCTCATGGACAGCGGCAACAAGGCCAGGTGTGGGCACAGGGGGCTGCGGGGGCACCCCCCGACCCCCAAACACCCCCAGGCACCGAGGGTCGCCCCAAACTCCCCCGTAGGACGGTGGCAGCCACGAACATGAACGAAACGAGCAGCCGCTCGCATGCCGTGTTCACCATCGTGTTCAGCCAGCGCCGCCGGGACCTGCTCAGCGACCTCACCACCGAGAAGGTCAGGGGAGCCGCAGAGTCACCCCCTAAATCCGTCCCGCCCCGGAATCCCCCTGAAATCACTCCCTGCATTCTCCCGAGTACCCCCCAAAATTTGCTGTCATCTTTGGCCGGCGCCGCTGCGACTGCTGAGTGATCTCACTGCAAGGAAGGCCGGGGTGCCCCGAAATCCCTGAGACTCCCCCAAAGTCACCACTAAATCCCACCTCCAAAAGCGCCACCCGAATCCACCCGTGGAGCCCATGAAACAACCCCCAAAATCCAGGCCCTGAATTCCCCCGTCACCCATCGTTCTCCCCGGGTTACCCCGAATTCCCTGCTGAATTCCCCCACGCTCCTGAAAATATCCCCAAATTCCCACCAAAACCTCCTCCAAACCCCTCCCAAATACACCCAAATTTCCTCCACATCCCTCCCATTCTCCCCACTCCCTCAAACCACCCCACAATTCCACAACACCCCCCCCCAAACCCCCCAAACTCCCCCCCAAATCCCCTCACACCCCCATTTCCCCCCCGGAATTCCCTCCTAGATCCCCCCAAATCCCCCTGCCCCCCCAGGTGAGCCGCATCAGCCTGGTGGACTTAGCAGGCAGTGAACGTGCCGACGCCTCGGGGGCCAAGGGCATCCGCCTCAAGGTGAGCGGAGACCCCCCTGCACCCCACAGAAAAAGGGGGTGACTCCCCGCGGGGCCCTTCTGAGCCTTGCTCCCCCTCCTCCCCCTCCCCAGGAAGGTGCCAACATCAACAAGTCCCTGACCACTCTGGGCAAGGTCATCTCTGCCCTGGCCGAGGCGGTGAGTCTGGGGGTCACCCCCCTGCCTGCAGCCACCCTCGGGGGTCCCCTCCTTTTCTGGGGAACCCTCAGGACCCCCCTGTTCCCTCCTCCCCCTGCCCGACAGACCAGCAAGAAGAAGAAGCCGGATTTCATCCCCTACCGGGACTCGGTGCTGACGTGGCTGCTGAAGGAGAACCTGGGTGGGTTTGGGGAGGAGTGGGGGGCAGCACGACGAGGTTTCTCGGGGTTCCCGGCCCCCCCCTAACGGCATCCCCGCAGGCGGGAACTCGCGCACGGCCATGATCGCGGCGCTGAGCCCAGCCGACAGCAACTACGAGGAGACGCTGAGCACGCTGCGGTGAGGGAGAGGGGGCAGCTCTGGGGGGATCCTCGGTGGGTTTTGGGGTGCGGGGAGAGGGGGGGTCCCAGCCCTGATCCTGCCCCTTTTCTCCCCCCAACCCGCAGCTACGCCGACCGCACGAAGCAGATCCGGTGCCACGCCGTGATCAACGAGGACCCGAACGCGCGGCTGATCCGGGAGCTGCGGGAGGAGGTGACGCGGCTGCGGGAGCTGCTGAGTGCCCAGGGTGAGGGGCTGGGGGGCTCTGGGGGGCTCGGGAGGGCTGTGATGGGGATTTTGTGGGGCTGTGATGGGGATTTAGGGGCTTTGAGAGGCTGCGGGAGCTGCTTGGTGCCCAGGGTGAGGGGCTGGGCAGGGTTTGGGGTTGTGGGGATGGAGTGAGAGGGGTTTGTGGGGTCTGGGGGTCAGATTTAGGGGATTTTGCAGGGGGGATGGATTTGGGGTATTGTTTGCAGAGGGGTTTTGGGGGGAGAAGAGATTTGGGGGCAGAACTTAGGTGGGGTTTGGGGCCACCAGGGGACAGTGTGGGGGGCACAGCTGTGGTGCCGGGGGGACAGTGAGGGTTTGATATGGGGGTGCAGGAGGCAACACCTCCCCCACCAACAAGCCCCCATCTCCTCCCAGGTCTCCACGACACCACCCTCTCTGCCCCTGCTGCCACGATGTCCCCCACCCTCAACGGGGGTCCGGGGCTGGAGCCCCCCCTGGGCCCTACTGAGGCCATGGAGCGACTGCAGGTGGCCCTAAAACACCTTCCAGCCCCTCCCCTGATCCACAGGGCCGCAGGAGGTCTGTGACCCCCGAGCCCAAACTGTGGGGGCCCCCCCACAATCGTTGCTCCCCCCCCAGGAGACGGAGAAAATCATCGCAGAGCTCAACGAGACGTGGGAGGAGAAGCTGCGGAGGACGGAAGCGCTAAGGCTGGAGCGGTGAGGGGGCCCTGAACCCCCACCACCACCCCCAAAACCTTTCCACAGCCCCTCAAGCCCCACCCCAACACTTCTTAAACTCCCCCCAGGCCCCCTCCAAAGCCCTCTGGGCCCCCCCACACCCTCCGGGCCACTCCCCCAATTCCCTGTGCCCCCCCAGGGAAGCGCTGCTGGCCGAGATGGGGGTGGCTCTGCGGGAGGACGGCGGCACCGTAGGCGTGTTCTCCCCTAAAAAGGTGAGTCAGAGGGGGCTGGGGGGCCCCACCGTGAGGGACCCCACCCGCCCTGACTCCGGTTGTGTTTTTGTGCCCCCCTCTTCCAAAAGACCCCGCACCTGGTGAACCTCAACGAGGACCCGCTGATGTCCGAGTGCCTCCTGTACCACATCAAGGACGGCGTGACCAGGTGAGTGGGGGGCTGTGGCACCCCCGAACCCCCTCGGGGCCCCCCCAGGCCCCTTGGGCCCCCCTCAGTTTGCCTCTCTTCCAGGGTGGGGCAGGTGGATGTGGACATCAAGCTGTCAGGGCCGTTCATCCGGGAGCAGCACTGCCTCTTCCGCAGCTGCCCCGACCCCTCGGGGGAAGGTACGGAATTCGGGGGGGGGGGGGGGCGCCAGATTTTGGGGTGCCCCCCCTTGCCCAAGCCCCTCCTGGCACACCTTAATTCCTCTCTCTACCCCCCCAAATGCTGCCACTGGAGCAGGTCACCATGGCCCCCCCAGGTACCGCTCCCCCCGTGGTCGTGGGGCTGGGGGGGATTTGAGGCGGTTGGGGATGGGATTTGGGGGTTCCCCCGCCTCAGTTTAGCGAGGAGGTGACTCACCTTTCTTCTGTTGTCCCCTCCTGAAGTTGTGGTGACCCTGGAGCCGTGCGAGGGGGCTGAGACCTACGTCAACGGGAAGCAGGTGACGGAGCCGGTGGTGCTCAAGTCGGGTAGGGACCCCCAAAGCCCTCCCAGATCTCTGTGTGTCTCCCCAAAATCCCCCCCAGACCCCTGTTGCTCTCTCTTGAACCCTCCCAAAAATCTCAGCGTACCCCCCCAAACTCCCCTCAACCTCCCACGAATGCTGTGTCGCCCCAAATTTTCTCTCGAATCCATTATGACCCTCTCAACCCCCCATTTTCCGCCTAAATCCTCCCAAAACTCTCTGTGACCCTGCCCAAACCTCTCCTAAATCCCCCTGTGACCCCTCCGACCCCCCCCCAAACCAGGCCACCGCCTCATTTTGGGGAAGAACCACGTGTTCCGCTTCACGCACCCGGAGCAGGCGCGGCGGGAGCGGGAACGGGGGGCGTCCCCCGGGCCCCCCCCGGACTGGAACCTGGCGCAGCGGGAGCTGCTGGAGCAGCAGGGCATCGACATGCGCCTGCAGAGGTGGGGACACGCCCGGGGACACCTGGGGTCTGCCCCGGGGCTGGTTCGGGGGCTCACCCTGTGTGTGTCCCCCACCCCAGGCTCCAGGACCTGGAGAACCAACCCCAGCTGGAGAAGGAAGTGTCAGAGCAGCCACAGGTGAGGGGGGCGTGGGCGTCGTTTGGGAATTCTGGGCTTCCCTGCGATGTACCCTGGGTTCCCCTGGTGTCCCACACGTGTCACATGGACAGTCCCCGAGCATCACAGGATGTAGCTGGGTGGCCCCTGGGTGTCACAGCTGTCCCCGGGGTCCCCCTAGTGTCCCGTGAGTGCCGTGGATGTGTCTCGGGGGTGTTTCCGGGCATCCCTCGGGGGTTTCTCGGGTGTCCCACGTCCCCGTGTCCCCCCGCAGCCCCCCGCCACTGACGACCCCCCGTGCTACGAGGCCGGCTGGCGCCTGATCTCGTCGCTGCGCCAGGCGCTGCCGGCGCCCGCCGTGCGCTCGGTACTGCGCCGGGCCGGGCTCCCGCTGCCGGCGCCGGGCAAGCGCCGGGAGCCGCTGCGGGTTTACCAGATCCCGCAGCGCCGACGGGGATCCCCGACCCCGGCCTCGCCGTCGCCGTCCCCCTCGCCGTGGGTGACCATGGCCGACCTGAAGGCTCAGGCCGTGCGGGAGCTGAGCCTGGAGGTGGCCCTGCGGGAGCCGCGGCCGGCGCGGCGGGAGCTGGAGGCGCTGAGCCTGGCGCGGCTGCGGGAGCTGTGCCGGCGCCACGGCAAACGCGAGCCCACCGAGCGCGACGGCTGGCGGGCCGTGGCCAGAGACGTGTGGGACGCCGTGGGCGGCGGCGAGGAGGACGAGGGCGGCGGCGGCCCCGGCGAGCAGGTGAGCGAGGTGGAGGGGCTGCGGCTGCACCTGGACCGGCTGGCGGGCATCCTGCGGGAGGTGAAGCGGCAGAACAGCGCCAAGGACGAGCAGATCCGTGCCCTTCGCGACCGCGTGGGGCAGATGGAGCGCGTCATCCCGCTGCCGCCGGTGAGGGCCGGCCCCGCGTCCCCTGACCCGCAGCTCCCCAAAGAGCCCCGGCGTGAGGGCTGCCCCCACCGCACCCTGCCGTGGGTCCCACCTCCCCCGCCGCACCCCACAACCCCCTAACAGACATCCCAGCTGCCCCACACGGCGCCCTGATGCCACAAATCCCACCCCCCGACACCCCCAAATGTCCCTCCCACCCCACAGCGCCCCCCAGACCCCTCTAACCCCCCCCCCCTCCTCCCCCCCTCAGGACGATGGTGACGAGGCTGAGCCGCCCCCCCAAGAACCCCCCCAGAACGCCCCCCAGGAGCGCCCCCGGCCCAGCACGGACGGAGGGTCTCCGCCCCCCTCGCCCCCGTCGGCGGCGGCGGCGCGGCTGTGCCGGCTGATGGAGCAGGACCCGGCGTTCCGGCGGGGGCGGCTGCGCTGGCTGCGCCAGGAGCAGGCCCGGCTGATGGGGGGCGGCCCGCAGACCCCCCAGGGCCCCCGCCGCCCCCCGCGCTTCCACCCGGCCCCCCAGGACTCCAAGCTGCGTTTCCCCTTCAAGAGCAACCCCCAGCACCGCCTGGCTTGGGGGGCCGGGGGGGACTCCCCCCAAGCCGAAAACAGCCCCCCCCCCGCCGCCCCCTCCCTCGGGGCGGCCCCCGCCGGGGGTCCCTGGACGGGGGGTCCCCCCCGCCCGCCGTGGGCACGCCCCCGCCCCGCGTCCGCCGCCAGCGCTCCGCTCCCGACCTGAAGGCGCGGGGCCCCATCCCGTAGCGGGTGTGGGGGTTTGGGGGCGCGCCCTCCCCCAAAATGGACAATCACGGCCTCTCCCCCCCCACAATCGGGGGGCTCTCCCCGCCGGGGAGGCCCCCAGCTGCTGTCACACTGCCCCCCCCCCGCGTGTGTGTCTGTGGGAGGGGCCCCCGGTCAGGAGGACCCCGCTTCTTACAGGGGAGTCCCTAATTAATTATGGCGATCCCGCTAATTAAAAAGAAGCGCCTCTTTTCTGGCCCCCCCGTTCTGGTGCCTCCTCTCTGCTGGCCCCGCCCACTCCAGCCTGGCAGCTCCGGGCCGCGCCCCGCCCACGCGTCTTGGGGCGGAGCCGAACGAAGTCTCCGCCCACACGCCGAAGCACCGCCCCTGTCTAAGGCTCAGTGGGGCCGAGGTGCCAGAGGCCCCGCCCCTTACTATTTGCGATGCGGTGTGGGCGTGGTGTTTGGGAAAGCCCCGCCCCCTCGCGCCAGCAATTTGGCGCTGGTGTCCTGAGTCCCGCCCCTTTGGGCGTGTCGCTACATGGCCGCGCCCCTTCCCGTTGATGACCGCCCCCCTCCCTGCCCGTACCCCCGGTGTCCCCCCCCGGCCCCGTTCGCCCCGTTCCGGCCCCGTTCGCCCCGGCCCGGCCGCCATGAGCCGCCTCGGGCCGCCGCCGCTGCCGCTGCTGCTGCTCGGGGCGCTGGGGGCCCTAAGCCCGGCCCCGGCCGCGGGTCAGGACCCGGCCCCGAGCCCCCAGCCCAGCGCCCGGCCCAACGCCAGCAGGTAACGGCACCCCCGGGACCCCCCGGGACCCCCGGGACAGGACAGGACACGGCGGCCCCGGGACGGGACCTCCCCCAGAACGTGGCAGCCCGGGACTCCCCCGCAGACGGGGCTTGGCCCGAGGCGGGACGTTCCCGGGACAGGACACCCTCGTCCAGGACCCCCGCGCGGTCCCGGACACCCCCCTGGGCACCGGGACCTTTTTGCTCCTCGATCCAGAACCCCAACCGCGAGCTGGGTGCCCCCCTCAGACCCGGGATCGCCCCAAGACTCCCCGGAACCCGGATCCCGCACAGCCCGGGACCCCTCTCCGGGGATCTGGGATCCCCCAGGCTCGGGTTTTCCCCGGTTCTGACCCCACCGTGTCCCCCCAGGCCGGTGTTTCCGGTGTTCCCGTGCGGGGGGGACCATCGCGGGGAGTCGGGGTTCATCGCCAGCGAGGGTTTCCCCCGGCATTACCCCCCCGGCAGCAACTGCACCTGGACCATCACGGTACGGACCCCCCGGGGCACCGCGAAAAAGTCCAGGGACCCCCCTCCACCTGCCTCCCAAGCCCACCCCGCTCACCCCGACCCATCCAGGGACATCCCAACCCCTCCGGGACACCCCAAAACGCGGGGGTCCCCCCTTGGCTGTCCCAGCACTTCCCCTCCTTGTGTCCCCAGGTGTTCCCGTGTCCCGCAGGGGGCTGAGGGACAGGTGGTGGCACTGCTCTGTGTCCCCCTGATGTGACTTCGTGCCGCCCCCCCAGAAACCCAAGGGCCACGTGGTAATGTGCCAATGTCCCCGGCGTTCCTGCTGTCCCTTGACGTCCACCCCGGCCCTTCACTATCCCCACGGCCCCCTGGGTCCATGGAGACCAGGTGGTGTCACCCCAAAGTCCCCAAAATCCCCGACACCCTCCCCCCCAGCTGCCCGAGGGCCGGCTGGTGACCCCGCCATGTCCCCCAGGTCCCCGAGGGCCAGGTGGCCACCCTGTCCTTCCGCATCTTCGACCTGGAGCCGGACCCACTGTGCCGCTTCGACGCCCTCTCGGTGTTCGGGGGCCACGGCCCCGGGGCGCCGCTCTTGGGGCGCTTCTGCGGCACCTTCCGCCCGGGGGCCCTGCGGGCGCCCCAGAACCGGCTCCGGCTGCACATGGAGAGCGACGGCGGCACGGCCGGGAGGGGCTTCCTGGCCTGGTTCAGCGCCGGCAGCCCCCCAACCAACGGTGGGTGACAGAGAGGCTGGTGGGGAGACCCCCCCCCAAAAAAAAAAACCAACAAAAAAAACCAAAAAAAAACAAAGGGGAGGGAGCACCGCCGGCGGGGAGCAGGGACAATCCCACGGGGACACCCCCAAAACCACCCAAAGACATCCCTGGAAACGTGGAGGACTCCAAAACCCTATAGAGACATCCCCAAAGTCTGGTGGAGACCCCAAAATCCCACGGAGACCCCCAAAACCCCCGAGGAGACGCCTCAAAACCGCGGGGGCTGAGAGGCCAAAACCCCTTCCAGGGGGTCCTGGGGGTCCTGGAGTGAGGTGGGGAAAGAGGGAAAAGCTGTGGGGGACCTGAGAAGTTAGGAAAAGTGTGATGAGAAAGCACTGGGAACGAGGAGAAAGTGTGAATGGAAAAGGAGGGAAAGGTGTGAAACTGAAAACAGAAAGGGAAAATCCCTAATGGGGAAATTGGGAGAAACGTGAGAAAATAATAATTAAAAAATAAAAAAATATTAAAAAAGAGGGAAATGAAAGATAAGTGTGAGGGAGAAATGGAAATGGAGGGAGACAAAATGGGGGGAAAGTGTGAGGAGAAAACAGGGAAACGAAGGAAAAGTGCAAGGGAAGAAAGGAGGGGAAAGCTGAGGAGAAAAGGAGGGGAAAGTGTGAAGGGTTGTGGAGAAAAACGAGGAAAAGAAAAAATGGGGGCGAAAAACTGAGAAGAAAAATTTTAAAATAATAATAAAAAAAAAAAACAACCTGAGGGGAAAATGAGTGAAAAGGAAAAGTTTGATGGAAAAACCAGAGGGAAAAATGGGGCAAAGTGTCAGGAAAAAATGAAGGAAAAACTATGGCACAAAATGGAGGGAAGAGCTGAGCTGGAAAGGGGGACAGGGAGCACTGCCAGCGGAGAGCAGGACACCCCCAAAACCCCCACGAAGACCCCCCAAACCCCCACGGACACCCCCAACTCCATACGGAGACCCCCCCCAAAGCCACATGGAACATCTCACACCCCCCAATCCACCATGAAGCCCCCCCAAAACCCCCCATGGAGACCCCCAAAACCACCCGAACCCCCCCCAAGCCCCCCCCCAATCCAGCCCAACCCTTTTGCAGGGCCCCCCCAGGGACGGCGGCGTTCGGGGGTCTTTAATAAACCCCATTTTTTCGGGGAGTCCTGGCACTATTTTGACGGTGAGTACGACCCCCCCCCTCGCCCCCAAATTTACAAAAAACATTCCCGGGGGGGGGTCTTGCTCCCCAAATTCCATCTCCTCCCCCCAATCCCAGGGTGGTTTTGGCAGAGCCCCCCCCAATCTCCCCCCCCCCCCAATTTTGGGGGTGTCTCAGGGACAGAGGAGACGCCGGCGGTGTGGGAAATGCGGGGGGGGTGTCCGAACGTGTCTGTGCCCCCCAAAAATGTGACCCCGCCCTGCCCACCCACCCCCCCCCAGAGCATCAGTTTTGTGGTGGGCGCCTGGAGAAGCCCCAGGGGAGCCTGAACACCCCGAACTGGCCGGAGGAGAATTATCCCCCCGGGATCAGCTGCTCCTGGCACATCGTGGCCCCCCCCGACAAGGTTTGGGGGGTCCTGGGGTGGTCGGGAGGGGGGACGGAGCGTTCGGGGGGCGGTTGGGGGGGGGTTGGGGGTCGTTCGGAAGTGTCAGAAGGATTTGGGGCGGTCGGAAGGAATTTGGGGGCTGGGGGCTTTGCAGGTGTCCGGGCGGGGGGCTGGGGGGGGGGGGGCGGGGGGAGTTTGAGGGGGACAGGAGATATTTGGGGGACGGGGGTCAGGAATCGCTTGGGGGGGGGGGTCACAAGGGAATGTCGGGGGTGGTCGAGGAGAGACCGGGATGTCTCAGGAGAATTCGGGGAGGGATCTGAAGGAGCCGGGGGCTTCGGGGGGCTCCGGGGCCGGGGGTTTGAGCCCGGATTTTGGGGCGGGGGGGGGATTGCAGGTGGTGGAGCTGCGGTTCGGGAAGTTCGACGTGGAGCCCGACCCCCACTGTCGCTACGATTACGTGGCCGTGTTCGAGGGGGGGGCGCGGGACGACGCGCGGCGCCTCGGGCGGTTCTGCGGGGAGGAGACCCCCGGGTGAGCCCCCCCTGAGCTCCCGCAGCGCTCCCAGACCCTGCCGAGCCCCCCATAACCCCGTCCGGCCCCCCCAGACTGTCCCCATCCCTCCCCAACCCACCGCGATCCCTCTGAAATCCCAAAACCACCCTTATCGCCCCCGGCAGCAACCTGACCCCCCAAACCCACCTGGGGCTTCCCCAAACCCCTCCCGACCCCTCCGGATCCCCTCTGCCCCCCCTGCCAGCCTCATGCTGACCCGCCAAACCGCCTCCCTGGACCCCCCCCCCCCCCGTGTCCCCCCGAACCCCGCCCTGACCCCCGTGTCGCCCCCAGCCCCATCGTCTCCAGCTCCCCGGAGCTGCTGGTGCAGTTCGTGTCGGACCTGAGCGTCACCGCCGACGGCTTCTCGGCCACCTACACCCTGCGGGAGCGGGGCAGCGCCCCCGAGAGCCCCCCGGCAAAGCCCCGGGGGGGCGGGAAGGGAAAGCCGCCTCCCAGCCCCAAAGCGGAGCCCCCCACGGCCGCCCCCGCCCCGGTCCCGGCCGCCCCCTGCCCACAGCGCTGCCGCCGCGCCGGGACCCTCCAGAGCAACTTCTGCAGCAGCGACTTCGGTGAGAAACTCCCCCCCCCCCCAAAAAAAAGCCGGGGGGCGGGACCCCGAAATGGGGCACGGGCGCTGGAGAATTCCCCAGAAAGAGGAGGGTGAGGATGGGGGGAAACTGTGACTGGGATCGCCCCGAAACGGGGTCGGGGAGGGGAAGGGGAGGTCGGGCCTCCCCGCCGAACCCCCAACCACGGCGGTGTCCGAGGTTTTGGGGAGCCTGACCCCCCCCATTCCTGCAGTGCTGACCGGGACGGTGAAATCGGTGTCGCGGGGGCCGCCGCAGGAGCCGGGCTGGGCCGTGGTCTCCGTGCTCAGCCTGTACAAGTCGGGGGGCCTGGGGGTCCCCCAGCCCGCCAAGGGGGCCACGCTGCGGCTGCAGCTGTCCTGCCGCCTCTGCCCCGCGCTCAAGAAAGGTGGGTGTGCCCGGGGGGCGGCCTGGAGGGGTCTCTGCGCTTCCCCCCAGGTCCTGACACCCCCTCCCAAAATCTCTTCCAGGCTCCAGCTACGTCCTGATGGGGCGGCTGGGGGCGGACGGGGGAGCCCTGCTGCCCCCCGACGCCTTCGTCGTGCCCTACCGCCCGCAGCAGCAGCAGGTTTTGGGGAACCTCAGCAAGCGGCCGTGCCGAGGGACCCCCTGAGACCCCTCTCCGAGCTCCCCCGGCCGCCCCCGCCTTGGGGGGACGCCCCCCGCACAAATGCAAATAAAGGGTGCAGAGATGGAGCGTGTGAGTGGCGGTGCTGGGGGGACCCTGCCCTTGCTCCGCACTCAAGGGGGGGGCCCACAGACCCGGCCCCCCCAAGATGGGACATCCCGAGACCTCCCCTGTACGTGGTGCGGCTCCTTTAAGAGGGGCGGTGGGCGGGGTGAAAAAAGGGGCGGAGCAGAATGGGGCGTGACCGGAATGGGAGAGCGTGGCTTCCAACAAGCCCGGGGGCGTTGCTTACGTCTGATTGGCTCCTTTACTCATTCCCGGGTTGTCAATCACTGCTGTGGCTCCTCATTAGTGGAGCCGCGACGCCCCGTGCACTCGCAGGGCTCCTATAATCCCGCCTTTGTGTCAATCGCGATTGGTTGGTCACACGTCGATCTCGGGTGCTGCTCCCGCCTCTTCGACTCCAATTGGCCGGTGCCGCCAAAATATTCGTGGCCGTTGCCAGGCAACGAGCCCCGCCTTCTCGTTCGCGATTGGCGAAGTGTGTGCCTTAGCTGTGATTGGCTGCAGTTGGGCAGCACGCCCCCTGACCGCTTAATGACGGTTGATCGGTTACCCCATCAATCAAAGGGCAAAGTTCCGCGCAGCTCCGGGCCGTGCCCCCCACTCACCCCCCTCCGATTCGCCGCCTCCCCGCGCGCCCCTTGTTCTGATTGGCTGCCGCTCAGGCCCCGCCCCGCGCGGCGGGGTCCGGAAGCGTCCGGGGCTCAGTCGGGCAGCGGCGGCCGCGGCGAGCGGAGCTCCGGCGTCGCCATGGCCGCGGGGGGCGGTGGGGGACTGTCGCGGCTGAGCTGCCGCCGCCGCTGGGCCGCCTTCCCGGGGGAGCCGGCACTGAGCGCGCCCTGGAAGAAGCAGAGGCGTCCGGCACTCTCAGCCTGGCCGGCCGGCGGCTGCGCGCCTTCCCGGCAGCGGCGGCGGCGGCGCTGGGACCTCAGCGACACCACACAGGCCGGTGAGGCCGCGGCCCCGGGGCAGGACCCCCGACCCTTCCCCACAGCCCGGGGTCACTCGGGGTGTTTTCCCCGCGCCCAGGGGGAAGCTGTGGGGGGCCCCGCCTCCCTCGGCGCCTCCCGGAGCCCGAGGCCCGCGGGTGGTGCCAGAGGCGAGTGAGGAGGGGCCGGGACGGGACGAGCCGGAGCGCCTGGTCCAGGCGGTCGGGCGGCTTCAGTTTCCCCCGTCGCGGCTGGGCGGCTCTGGGTTCCACGGACGGGGGCGGTTGGGATCCATCAGCACCCCTGTCCCCCGGCGATCTGTGTCCCCCGTCCCTTATCCCTAGGGGGGTCCCCGTTACTCCCCTTCCCTGCGGGTTCCCCTGTCGCTGTCATTCCCTGTCCTTGGAGATCTCTTGCCCCTATCGGTCCCCTCCCGAGGATGTCCCGTGCCCGCGGGTCCCCGTCCCCTGTCCCGCATGTCCCGTGGTGTCCCCCTCATCCCTGCAGACCTGTCGCGGAACCGTTTCGGGGAGGTGCCGGAGGCCGCCTGCCGCCTGGTCTCGCTGGAGGGGCTCAGCCTGTACCACAACTGCCTGCGCAGCGTCCCCGCCGGCCATCGCCAACCTCCAGGCCCTGGCGCACCTGGACCTCAGGTACGGCCCGGCCCCGAGAGGGACATCTGGGGATGGGGGGATTGTCCAGCGGCGCCCCGTGACCCCGGTGTGTCCCCCCCGCAGCCGCAACCAGCTGAGCTCTCTGCCCGCCTGCCTCTGCCTCCTGCCCCTGCGCGTCCTCAACGCCAGCAACAACCGCCTGGCGCAGCTGCCCCCGAACCTGGGCGCCCTGCGCACGCTGCGGCAGCTGGTGAGCGCCGGGGGGCCGGGGCCGAGCCCCCGCGGGGGCCGGGCTGGGGCCCCCGCTGAGCCCCGTTTTGCCCCGCAGGACGTCGGCTGTAACCGGCTGCGGGCGCTGCCGCCGGGGCTGGGGCAGCTGCGGGCGCTGCGGGACCTCAACGTGCGGCGGAACCAGCTGTCGGCGCTGCCCGAGGGTGGGTGAGGGATTTTGGGGAGGGGGGGTCCCGCCGCTTTGGGAGGGTCCCCGTCGATCCCGTGTGTCCGTGTCCCCCCCCCGCCAGAGCTCTCGGAATTGCCCCTGGTCCGGCTGGATTTCTCCTGCAACCGGGTGGTCGCGATCCCGCGCTGCTTCCGGCGGCTCCGGCACCTCCAAGTCCTGCTGGCCGACAACAATCCCCTCCAGTTCCCCCCCGCCCAGGTGAGGGGGGGCCCGGGGGATCCCCCCGACCCCCCCAAAAGCTCCACCTGACCCCTCTGTGCCCCCCCCCCCTCCAGATCTGCCTGAAGGGCAAAGTCCACATTTTCAAGTACCTGGAAGCCGAGGCTGCTGCCCATCCTCCCCCGGCATGGTAAAGGGGGGGCTCAAAGAGGGGGGACCCCTCCCCTCCCGGGGGTTTTTTGGGGTCTCTCAGCGCCGTTTGCCCCCCGCAGTCCCCCGGACGAGCCGTGTCCCCCTTCGGCAGCGGGGGGGGGCTGGGACTCCGGCTTCCACAGCGTCGACAGCGGCAGCAAGCGCTGGTCGGGGAAACGAGGTGGGATTCGGGGGCGTTTTGGGGGGCACGGGGAAGTCTGGGTGTGTACCCCAACCCACCCCCCCCACCTCGCACCCCCTTTGGCAACGTTTCAGTCCACGGACGAGTCCTCGGAGCCGTCCCGGCAGCACAGGGAGACACGCGGTGGGGCAGGTGAGGGCAGCGGGACCCCCAAAAACACCCGGGAGCTCCTGTCGCCTCCTGGGGATCCCCTGTCACCCTCCCTTGTCCCCCTCAGCTGGTGACAGTGACCCGGAGCAGCTGGAGGAGGAGCCCTTGCCTGAGGTGATGTCACCCCCCCAGCCCCTCTCTGATCCCCCCTCGAGTTTTGGGGTTCCCCCTCCAAATCCTGAGCCCCCCTTTGTCCCCCAGGAGCAGCAGAGCCGGACCCCGAGAGGTGACACCCCTGAGGGTATCAGGTGAGGGGCTTGGGGAGGTCTGGGGGCTCAGGGAGGGGTCAGGGGGGTTCTGACCCCCCTGTCCCCCCTGCAGGGTGGTCCCCATTTCCCGGCGACGCCCCAAAAACCTGGAGGTGTGGATGGAGAGGGAGAGGGAGAGGAGTCGGGACAGGTACTGCGGGTTTGGGGCTGGGGCGGTGCGTTTGGGGTTGGAAATCGGGGATGGGGCTGGGGGCGGGTTTGGGGCCTGGGGAATGGCGTCAGGAATGGGGACAAGGGACAGGCACTGGCTGCTCTCACCCCCCCACAGGGCCCACCCCCAGAGACCCCCCCAGATGACGCCGACGCCGGTGAGGACCTGGCTGACCTCGCTAGGCTCAGTCCCTAATTAACACGGCTCTTCACTACCCCCTTCCCCCAGGCTCAACCCTAATTAACAGGAGTCTTAATTTCACCCCCTGCCTCCCCCAGGACTCCGACGGAGCCCCCCGGCCCCCCCCGCAAAACCCAGCGCCCCCCTCGGCCCCTCCTGCTCCTCTTCCCACAGTGCCACCAAGCCAGGTAGGACACAGCCCCCCCTTTGTCCCCCCCCCCCGGTGCCCCCCAGGCCCTGAGCCCCCCATTTCTCCCCGCAGCCCCCCCCGGACCCCAACCAGCAGCGGGAACTGATCGCTGAGATGCGCCAGGTAACGACCCCCCCCTCCCCTCCCCATTTATTTGGGGGGGTGTTGGGGTCTGCTCCCCCCCTCACACGTTTTCGGGGGGCCCTGCTGTGCCCCCCACCCTCACAGAGCCTGGAGGCGCTGCTGCAGCTGCAGCTCCCGGACGAGCTGGGAGACTCGGAGCTGCTGGGCCGTGTGGCCGCCCGCTTGCGCCCCTGGGCTGTGAGTGGGGCCCCCAAAACACCCCCCTGCACCCCAGAATGCTCCCTAAACCCCAGGCCTGCCCAAAACACCTCCCTGAAACCTCCCTGCACAAGCCAGAACCCCAAAACATCCCCGACCCCCAGACGCCTCCCTGAACCCCTGAAACATCCCCCTGACCCTCCCAAAACCTCCCACCGCCCCCCGTTCTGCACAAAATCCTCTTCAGAATTCCTCGGAGACCCCTCTACCCTCCCCAGGCCCCCCCCAAACCCCCAAAAACCCCTTTTAGGGCCCCCCAGTCCCCCTGACCCCTTTCCTTTCCCCTGAACCCCTTTCCCGAGCCCCCCGACAGCTGCATCAGCCCAAGGAGCTCCCCTCAGAGCCCCCCCGGTGCCCCCTTTGCCCCCCCAGAGCCCCCCCCAGACCCGCCGGACGCCGCAGCCGCTGCCCTGCCCTGCCGCCGCTCCGGGCTCCCCGAGGTACCGTCCTGGAGGGTGGGTTTATCCGGGGGGGGTCCCCGCGCTCTCCTGCAGCTGACGTGGGGTGTGTCCCCCCCAGGTGAAGCCCCCAGACCCTCGGCGCCCTCCCCCCGGGCTGCTCTTCGCCCTCTTCTACGGCCTCCTCATGGCGCTGCTGGTCGCCGCCCACCGTGCGCTCTTTGGCTGCTGAGGGACCCCCGGGAGCCCCCCCAAAACCCCGGGGGGAGCCCGCCCCCCCGGCCTGGGGGATCCCCCAAACCCCCGGGGGGGCGGGGGTCCCGCCTCTGCACCTTTCCTTCCCCCCTCCCCTCTTTTCTTGTGCCTTAATGCTGGGGAAACTGAGGCAGGGAAGGGGGAGGGGCTGAACCCCTCTTAACCCCCCCCCGGGGGTATGACTTTAATTATTCATACTGTAATTAATTATAATGGGTTATTATGAGATTTATTATTATTATTATGAGTTGTCACTATTATGATGGGTTGTTATAATGAGCTGTTATACGGGACTGTGAGAATAATAACTTAATAATTACAGTTAATTGTAACTTAATTATGATGGGAGAATGTTAAAAACACGGATGACCAAAATTTATTGTAATTAATTATTATTAAAAATACTATATTTAACTATTTTATCGTTGTTACTATAATTGTTATAACGATGACTTTATTTCCAAGTATGGATGTCCCTCTCAAAATCATACTTGGTACATCCCTGTCCCTCTGTGACGACTCGGGCTCACCTGGTGGGACCAAAACCTTGCGGGGGGGGGGGGGGGCGGGGTTCAGTCCCTGCCCATCTGCTGCTGCCACTGCTCCGCTTTTTGTCCGTTTTCGCCCTTTCTGTGCCCAGAAGGGGCTGCCCCCGCCTCCAGCTGTGCTGCGCTGCCCCGTAAACACCCTCCCCAAATCACTGATTCCCCCGTTTCCCGGCAGGTCCCGGACGAGCCGAGCCCCGCGGGGGGGGCGGGGGGCGCCCTCCCCC